>NW_021680798.1:271463-271911 GCF_001412515.2 Diachasma alloeum | reverse complement strand
CCATGTGGCCAGATGACAAAGGTATCGTCCACATATCTGAACCACACAGAAGGTTTCTGAGGTGCTGACTTCAATACTTCGTTCTCAAAGTGTTCCATGAATATATTTGCAATAATCGGGGAGATGGGAGAACCCATTGCTGCTCCTGATTTTTGCTCATAGAATTCTCCTTCGAACTGAAAGTATGTAGAAGTCAGGCAGTGCTTAATTAAGGGAAGGGATTGGGAATAAATGTTATTGGAATTCTTGATGATTTCCAAGGTTTTTGAGATTGGGACTATTGGATTATGTGTAGGAATACTCAATAAAAACACATTAGTTTTATTCTTCAAAGTAAAACTCTTTATTGATCCCACGCAGAAGGTATATCTTTCTCCAACGAAGTCTCTAGGACGACTAACTAAAAGTCATGAGAGTTTTCACTCTCTGGACCCATTTGACAAAAGGC
>NW_021680798.1:264979-268536 GCF_001412515.2 Diachasma alloeum | reverse complement strand
TGAGGTGTTCCTCTGTTTTGCCTGCTTCACTAAACCGATTTCACTTGCGGCGTGCCATATGGCTGCCACGAGCTCATCATATGCTACCTGGGGGTCTAAGGGTAATTCGGAGTTGGGGATGGTAGATTGGGGATGAGTAGCGAGTAGGGTACTTTTAAAAGCCTCGAGGTGGCCTGGGTTCCAGATGATTCGGGGGGGCGGTGGGACTTGCTGAAGGGGAAGGGCAGGCACTACCGTAGAGGATGGGAGGGGGAGACTCACTCCATAGGTCCAGGATCAGGGGGAAGTGGTCTGAGGAAGCAATCTCGGAGAGGACTTTCATGTCTTTAATTAGGTCTAGGCTGTGTGAGGAACACCAAATTGTGTCGTTTATAGATTCGCCATTTCTTGAATAGGTAAAGTGGGCAGGGCTATCGCTTTTCGTTCGTCCGTTGATTAAGGTTAATCCAACCTTAGTCGCCAGGTTTAATGTCTGTGTACATCTCTCGTTGGTCTTGCTATCAAGCGTTGACATCTTCGGGGACAAACTGGTACCTTCGAATATGAGTTTTTCAACCTCTACCACTTGTCCCACACGCGCGTTCCAGTCACCTCCGATGATTAGGGGTAAGTTTCCTTCTGCTAGCGTAATGTCCTCTATCGTTTCCTGGAGCATCGAGATAGCGTAGGTGTAGTCGAAGGCTCTATCCGAGTGGAAATACACGAGACCCAGCAACAGTGTAGATTCATTGCAGGTTATTTTCAGGAACATCCACCAAGGGGAAGATTCCAGGGGTTGTGCTGAGAGCGTCGGTAGGTCCTTGACGGCGATAAGGAGGCCTCCACTGCCTCTGCCTTTATCTTTATCCTTCACCGCGTCCGTCCAAAAGCAGGTATACTTGTCCAGGAAGGCTGGGGGGGGGGATTAGGTGGGGTAAGTTTCATGGTCTCCGAGATGCAGAGTACATCCGCGAGGTCCAGCACAACCAGGTCCTCCAGGTGGGAGAATCCATTGACATTCCAAAAACCAAACGAAACTGATGGATAATTTACTCGAATCTTGTACATGAAATTTACTACTCGGGTTTCTACTGAAAAAATCTGCGACGACGTTGTCAATACCTTTACAATGTTCCACCGAGAATTCGTATTCCTGCAATGATAGATTCCAGCGAGATAAACGTGAAGTATGATAAGGAGAAGTATTCAGAAAGGTCAACCCCTTGTGGTCAGTTGTGATCCTGAATCTTCTACCAATCAGATACACTCTAAACTTCTCTACTGAATAAACCACTGCAAGGAGCTCCTTCTCGGTGGTTGTATAATTACATTCAGTAGATGTTAAACCACGACTAACCAATGATATGACACAATGATGACCTTCGTCATCGATTTGGTACAATATCCCACAAATTCCGATATCTGAACCATCAGTTTGAACTCGAAATTCTCTGTTCAGATCATAGTGTGACAATAAGATGCAATTGACGAAATTATTTTTTAATTCCTCATAAGCTCGATGATGATGACTCATCCATTTCCATGATGAACCATTTTTTAATAATTCCCTGAAAGGGTCAACGAACTTTGCATGAGCTACGCTGAATTGTCTATAATAATTGCATACTCCGAAAAATTGCTGCAACTCAGTGCGATTTTTAGGGGTAGCAAATTCTTTAATCATCTGCAATTTACCATCCTCCGGGCGAATACCTTCGCCGGACAGAATAAAACCCAAGAAAGGTACCTCAGAACGATAGAATTTAGCTTTTTCTAATTTTAATGTGAAGTTAAACTTTTGCAAACGTTCAAAAACCAATTTCAAGTGTTCACCATGTTCTTCAATATTTTTCGACGCAATCAAGAGATCATCAATGTAATAAGTTAAAAATCCATTGAATTCTTCTCGTAATGCAAGACTAAGGGCTCTGATGATTCCACTACCGGCCGTTTTCAACCCGAAAGGAATTCGCGTGAATTGATAAAGGGTTGATCCATGTAAAAACGCAGTGTATTGGCGTGATTCTTTTTCAAGAGGGACTTCCCAATAGCCACTAGTTAAATCAACTGCAGTAAATACTTTAGCACCGTTGAATTTTTGCATTAATTCTTGAATGATGGGAGGTGTTTCGTTATCACCTTCGATAATCGCATTTATAAATCGAGCATCAAGACATACACGTATTTTAACAGCAGATTTTCTATTTACAATACGCATGGGATTACAGTATTGGCTGGTTGATCGTTCAATAACACCCATTTCTAACATTCTACGAATCTCTTTATCTACTGCATCTCTCAAAGCCAAAGGCACCGGATATGATCGCCTTACCACCGGTTTGTCAGCAATGACCTTGATTTTATGTTCGTAAACCGTTGTACAACCGGGTGTATCCGAAAACAACGCCTGATACTTCTCTATTAGTTCCCCTATCAATGCAGACTGACCCGGACCCGCTGTCGTGACATTACCAACGAATGAGCCGGAGTCACCATACCCATTACCTTCTTCGATTTCAATAACACAATCCTTGTAATTATTGGTGTCATTCGGATAAATATCATATCCTTCAATAGCACCAATACTGATATAATTTATCTGGTCTGGTGGCCCCCGCTCAAACGACACAGATCCAGTAGCCAGACTGACACCTAACAGAGACAAACGACCCTGGGAATAATCGACAACTGCCTGATTTTGTCTACACCAGTCACTACCCAACAGCAATCGCTGATTTAATCCAGGAATAATCAATACAGTGCATTTAATCATGAGATTATCAACGCACATGGGAATTAAGATTTGTTGACGTATTGTGACTAATTTCTTGCTAACAGCGAGTGTTATTTGCACTCCTGTTACTGGCAACGTCTCAAAATTATGTGAACGTTTCAGTTCACTATAAAATTCTTCAGAAATCGCTGTCACTTGACTTCCCGTGTCCAACAATGCTTCAACGTGTTGATCATAAATTTTAACATTGACATGAGGACATGCTTCGAATCTCGGTTTGTTTACTTTGGGGAGTGTTGATATTCCCTCGAACTCACTTCTAATATCCTCAACAAAATCCACGAAATTACACGAATACGGATTACTAGTTGTTGAGATACCATTGACATTATAAGATGAATATTCAGTTGAATAGTCTGGTATTGATGAATCATTTTGTTCATAACAATTGACGTTTCGCAGTCCTAGGGACTGATTTTGCGTCTGACTATTACGCGATGAATGATTTGCATATGGCATGACATTAGGTGGAGGGAATCTTGTATCAGGAAGAATTAATTGTGGCACCATTGTGTTACCAGAATTCTGTCGATATCCCCCATTCCCAGGATTCGACTGTCTATTTCTCATGTTATGACGATTATTATTTATTCCGTTTCTCGATGGATTACTTGATGGAGGTGGCTGGTTGCCAGGTGCCGCTTGAGCCCCGTGGCTCCAATAATAACCCGGAAAATAATCATTATTATTATCGATTTGATTAGCCATCATTGCTTGTACACTCATATTTTGATGTTTCATTTGTGCAATGTCTAATTGCGCTAATGTTTGAGTCACTAGCTTG
>NW_021680798.1:212162-264961 GCF_001412515.2 Diachasma alloeum | reverse complement strand
TCCACTACCGGCCGTTTTCAACCCGAAAGGAATACGCGTGAATTGATAAAGGGTTGATCCATGTAAAAACGCAGTGTATTGGCGTGATTCTTTTTCAAGAGGGACTTGCCAATAGCCACTAGTTAAATCAACTGCAGTAAATACTTTAGCACCGTTGAATTTTTGCATTAATTCTTGAATGAGGCGAGGTGTTTCGTTATCACCTTCGATAATCGCATTTATAAATCGAGCATCAAGACATACACGTATTTTAACAGCAGGTTTTCTATTTACAATACGCATGGGATTACAGTATTGGCTGGTTGATCGTTCAATAACACCCATTTCTAACATTCTACGAATCTCTTTATCTACTGCATCTCTCAAAGCCAAAGGCACCGGATATGATCGCCTTACCACCGGTTTGTCAGCAATGACCTTGATTTTATGTTCGTAAACCGTTGTACAACCGGGTGTATCCGAAAACAACGCCTGATACTTCTCTATTAGTTCCCCTATCAATGCAGACTGACCCGGACCCGCTGTCGTGACATTACCAACGAATGAGCCGGAGTCACCATACCCATTACCTTCTTCGATTTCAATAACACAATCCTTGTAATTATTGGTGTCATTCGGATAAATATCATATCCTTCAATAGCACCAATACTGATATAATTTATCTGGTCTGGTGGCCCCCGCTCAAACGACACAGATCCAGTAGCCAGACTGACACCTAACAGAGACAAACGACCCTGGGAATAATCGACAACTGCCTGATTTTGTCTACACCAGTCACTACCCAACAGCAATCGCTGATTTAATCCAGGAATAATCAATACAGTGCATTTAATCATGAGATTATCAACGCACATGGGAATTAAGATTTGTTGACGTATTGTGACTAATTTCTTGCTAACAGCGAGTGTTATTTGCACTCCTGTTACTGGCAACGTCTCAAAATTATGTGAACGTTTCAGTTCACTATAAAATTCTTCAGAAATCGCTGTCACTTGACTTCCCGTGTCCAACAATGCTTCAACGTGTTGATCATAAATTTTAACATTGACATGAGGATATGCTTCGAATCTCGGTTTGTTTACTTTGGGGAGTGTTGATATTCCCTCGAACTCACTTCTAATATCCTCAACAAAATCCACGAAATTACACGAATACGGATTACTAGTTGTTGAGATACCATTGACATTATAAGATGAATATTCAGTTGAATAGTCTGGTATTGATGAATCATTTTGTTCATAACAATTGACGTTTCGCAGTCCTAGGGACTGATTTTGCGTCTGACTATTACGCGATGAATGATTTGCATATGGCATGACATTAGGTGGAGGGAATCTTGTATCAGGAAGAATTAATTGTGGCACCATTGTGTTACCAGAATTCTGTCGATATCCCCCATTCCCAGGATTCGACTGTCTATTTCTCATGTTATGACGATTATTATTTATTCCGTTTCTCGATGGATTACTTGATGGAGGTGGCTGGTTGCCAGGTGCCGCTTGAGCCCCGTGGCTCCAATAATAACCCGGAAAATAATCATTATTATTATCGATTTGATTAGCCATCATTGCTTGTACACTCATATTTTGATGTTTCATTTGTGCAATGTCTAATTGCGCTAATGTTTGAGTCACTAGCTTGGTGTTAGTGTAGTCGACTGTTGCCATCGCAATTCCGATATTTTCAGGCATTTGTTGCACGATTGTAAAATTAATTTCATACTGAGAGAGAGGAGGATCAAAGAATTTTGCCTTATTTCGTTGAGCATAAAAGTATTCTTGTAATGTACCACTATTCTTCGAGTACCTCTCAATTAACCATCGAGTTTTTCACGCAACTCGAGCTGGCACTGAATAAAATTGTTTTAGGAATTTCTCTTCGAACTGAGCAAATGAAACGATTTGATCTTTATTAGCTTTATACCAGGTTCTTACTTGACCAGTTATGAAAGTATCGAGAAATTGTAATTCAAAATTTTGTTGAATATTTGTTAAACGAAAATAATCTTTAATCTCTTGTATAAATTCTTTTGGATTCATTTTTATGCTGAATTGAGGTGCCTGTGGATTCATTTGCATGTAAGGCATTTGATTTGTCAAACCGCTAACAATTTCGTCACTTACGCTACTGGCCTGTGCCTGAGGAATTGTTGATTGTTGGACCTGATGAGCCGCCTGCTGTGCTGTCCGTAAACATTCCTCTATATGAGTTTTCTGATTCTGTAATGCCTGATAATCCTTGTAAAGGTTCTCAGCTTGTTGACGACGTTTCTCCGCATCATCACTAGCTTTTTTTGTTTTCGCTTTCTCCTCAGCAAGGGCTTGTTTCAACTCCTCAATTTGTTTTTCCATTTCTTTATCCCTATGACACCGTTTAGAATTAATAATTTGATCAAGGGGAGATTGTCTCAGAACATTTTTTCGTTCAACTGGTTTTTCTTTCTTACTATGAGTAATTAAAGCATTACTGAGTACTGCTTGTTTATTTGAACGCGTGGCTCGAGTCGAGGTCGGTGTTGTTGACATTAACAGTCTCTATATCTAGCACAATAATACTCGCGTTAGGGTCGAGAATATCGTGCCTCTAGTTGGGCGCCATTTGTTGTATTTTATAGTTTTCTGATAGTTATGGATGACAAATATAATATGATTAATCAAGAATAGGGATGATAAATGTAAAATAAATTGAAGCCATTGAATTTTATCTATTTTCAATTTGCACGATTCTTGAGATTATTTATTATAAAAATTTTTATCTGAGACAATTTTTTATTCAATGGGCAAATCATTAGATGACAAGAGAGATATATAATTTTTAACAAAATTCAGATAGCAAAGAGATATTCTCAAATTCCACGTGAGAATTTTTGTCCAAATTTGTCAACTGAAACATGAGACATTTGTCATAATCAAATTTAAAACGAAATAAGAAAAATGAAGAAAACTATAAATAAATTAATTATTCAAAAATTAAATCTAACAATTATTAATTATGAGTAGTAAATTAGTACTCTATAACCTCAAGTTTTAATCAGGTGAATGTTAAGCTGACAGACTGACCAATTGATACGACGTCCGGAAGGCAAGAGAGCGAGATTTTTGGTGTTCGGTGTCTCGAGACCCCCAGCAACGAGTCTAGCGACAACTTTATTCTATTTCCTGAATTATTTGTGGTCGTATTGGGAGTGGGGAAAGCGCGCGAGATCTCAAATTCATTACAATGGGTAGCAGGGACTTGTCTAAAATTAAGATTCAACGACTCCTTCCATTTGATGTGTAATGTCTGGAGAAATTATCAGCGTCGGAGGACAATCTTTTCAATTGCTTTATCAAAAAGATAGCTAAAATGATTCAAATTTGAATTTACTGTATGAAGTTAGGTTCATACAGGAAGTTTACTGCATGAAGTTAGGTTCATACTGTTACTTTTTCATTAAAATATTGAACTGCAGCTCGATTTTGACTGGAAATATTCGAAATAAGGGAATTTTGTTTAGAGATTGGATTTTAGTTAGGAATATTCACGAATCAAGAAATTTAGAGATGTATTGGCAATTAAATTCGATTGTCATTATTATATTGAGAACTACGCAATTTACAAAAACATAATTCTACATTTTACAAGAGTTTATATGTAGTTAATTCGAAATTCCTACCCCTGGAATGATCTGAAAGATCTCATTCTAATTGTTTCACAAAATTTGATTACTCACACTTCGGTTTCATTTATGTATCAATTTTTTTATATAGATCCTTAGCTGAATTCGCATTTTCCTCACCAACAACTAGATTCAATAGAGGCTATCATGTATACTCTCACAAAAACACTTTCTTCCACTCGTATAGTTTATTTTGAGTTCGAAATATTTGACAGGACAATTGAAGTTAATAGTTTTGGGTTAGACTTTCCACAACGCTTCGCAATAGTCTAATTCTTTAAATGCAAGAAAAGTCACCCCTCTCGGTTAAGGAAATTTGATTCCTGAATAATTCCAATTGTTCGCAGCCTACTATTAAACTGCGCCAAGAAAAAGTTTTGTTTGGTTCTTACTGGAAAGTAGAAATTTTTGAAAAATACAAAGAAATGAAAAAGAAAGCCAAGTCAGCAATGTCGAATAAACGAAAATAATGCACAATCAGATTTCTATAAGAGAAATAGTTTCAAATCGAATGAGGATTTTAAAAAAATTCTTGATGAAATAAAAAATTAGTAGNTGTGGTTGTATTGCACTGCTACCAACTCCGTAACAAAAAAATAATAGGAGTTGATGTGAAATGCGAGAATGTGCATATGAACCCGTTGCTATGCGCGCATTTTTTTAAATATTGCTTCGAACAAAAAAATAGTTACATCAATGAGAAGCTTGTGGCCAATTTATATAATGTAACTAAGAGTATTTTTCATGTAGCTCGTCACGTTTGTATTTTATTTAATGGCTATGATTCGGAGGTAGTGGAGGGGGTAGTTGCTTCGTGTATAGATACACGGCAGCGATCGGCCTGATGTTTTGTACAACCGGAGTCAAAACGTTTCTTGGCCGATACGCTGCCGTGTATCTCGATTCGGAAACTATTCAACGTAATTTCGACACTGCGAATTAGTGTATTGTATTGAAGAATTGAAAAACCTGCCGATTAAGTGAACTATTTCGCTCCTTCAAGACTGATTAATTTTGATTTTTCTGGAGTTTTTATTGGTTTTTGCGAGCCACTTGAATCGTGAGGGCTCCAACGAGCCAATTTTTAATTGGTAGAAAATGTATGATTTTTTCCACTTTTAAATCGTCTTCAGGAAAGTAGTTCACTCGGTTTTTGTTTCATTGTTTCTCAACCATTCCTCCATCTACGAATTTTGATATTGAGAAACGGGGGCATGTTGAGTGAGACATTTCATCACTGATGCTCTCAATTCCATTGTTTTTGGATTTATTGAGTTTAAGTGATGAAATGTTTCTTCAATTATTTGACTTATTAATTTGCATTATGTCTATATCTATATTATTTTTCATTCAAATTTCCTACAAAAATTCTGGATATCACACATGGGTAGTAGTCGTGAGAGATTAGCGAATTAAGTTGATAACGNCATTCTAATTGTTTCACAAAATTTGATTACTCACACTTCGGTTTCATTTATGTATCAATTTTTTTATATAGATCCTTAGCTGAATTCGCATTTTCCTCACCAACAACTAGATTCAATAGAGGCTATCATGTATACTCTCACAAAAACACTTTCTTCCACTCGTATANTCACCTGATTCTACTAAACTCAATCTGTTGAGTAGAAAGGGGGTATTTTCCTTTGAATATGTGTGGACGTCCACATGAAAAAGGATTATAGTTTCTGAGGTATTCACGTTTTTGTCTCAGCAACTGTCATTTGCGCCAATGTTAAATTTTTTTTCCATCTTCTGCAACGACGTCATTTTTGACCCCATGAAGATCATTTTGAGCTCAAAATCTGCGAAATGTTATCAATATTGCTAGAGTATACATAACATTATATCGACAAAGTGGTCCCTTTTCATATGGACGTCCACATGTGGATGATTGGGGTAAATTGGATGAAACCGAATTGCNAATAATTCCAATTGTTCGCAGCCTACTATTAAACTGCGCCAAGAAAAAGTTTTGTTTGGTTCTTACTGGAAAGTAGAAATTTTTGAAAAATACAAAGAAATGAAAAAGAAAGCCAAGTCAGCAATGTCGAATAAACGAAAATAATGCACAATCAGATTTCTATAAGAGAAATANATATTTGGAGTGAATTCAATATCAAAACCTTGAGAGAGTATTCAGATCTCTACCTACACACTCATCTCTTATTGTTAGTTGGGACTTTTCAAATTTTCCGTCGTAATTGCCTTTCCACTTATTAATTACACCGTTAGCATTATTATACAACACGTAGATTAGCCTTTGATGCCATGAGGAAATATACAGAGGTGAATTTAGAGCTTTTTATGGATTCAGAAATGATATTATCCATTGAAAAAGGTATTAGAGATGGAATATCATAATGTTCAAACAGATATGCCCATGCTAATAATCTATTCATGGGTGAGAAATATTATGATCCCTCGTCAGAAAATCATATTTGATGTATTATGATGTGAACAATTTATATGGGGCCGCTATGAGTATTAGTTTGCCATGTGATTCATTTGAATTGGTTGCTACTGGTTCTGTAGACATGTTAATTGCTGCAGATGATTCTCCAGTCGGATATATCCTTGAAGTCGATTTGGAATATCGTCAAGAATTGCATGAACTGTATAAAGTTTTTTCCGCTCTGTCCCGAATATTTCATCCCTCCAGAGAGCAAACATACTAAATTAGCGACCACTCTCTTCCCGAAAGCAAAGTATGTGATACGTTACGTAAATTTGAAGCAATACACAGCTTTTGGTATAAAACTGAAGCATATTCATCGTGTTTTAAAATTCAATCAGAAGCCCTGGTTGGAATCTTACATTGATCTGAATGCTATGAAAAGACAACAATCAAAAAATGAATTCGAAAAGAACTTTGATCATTTGATGAATAATTCGGAAAAACTATGGAAAATGCTAGAAAACAGAAAGATATTAAGCTCTTCACACATTGGAGTGGTCGATATAGAGCAAAAGCATTGATGGCAAAACCCAATTTCCGTACCTGCATGGTGTTTGATGATAATGAATGAATGAAACATCCGTATATTTCAAGAAACCTATCCATATTGGATTTATGATCTTCGATTTATCAAAAACGATTATATATTACTTCTATCAGAACTATGTTAAGTGTAAATTTGGGGATTCAGCAAAACTCGTATATACCGATACAGATAGCTTACTCTACCTGTTTCAAGTACCAAATATCTATGAGTCTATAAAATAAGACATACACATGTTCGATACATCTGACTATACAGAGAATAATGAGTATAGAATGCCGCTCGCAAACAAGAAAGTGTTAGGACTTATGAAGGATGAGAATAATGGTCGAATCACTGTTGAATTTGTCGGTCTACGAGCTAAAACATACGCATTTAGGATGTTGAATAATGAGAAAGCTAAGAAGAAACCTGAAGGTGTTAAAGCTGCTACACTCAGGAAAAGCACATTCAATGATTATAAAAATTGTCTTTTTGCTAATGAACACATTGTCAGGAATCAGTATTGAATCCAGAGCAAAAATCATAAGATGCACACAATCTGCTGGCAGAAGATTGTTTTGAGTTGGGAAGATGATAAACCTATGATTTCACTCCATACAACAGATACTCTACGTTGGGGTTATTTCGAACCACTTGTGTAATTATAGATATATTCTCAGATTCTTTCCCATAATAATAATAGTAATGGTAATAACGTACACATTGGAATAAATGAATAAACTTTTTCAACATTTTACACTGCATTTTTATTGTTTTATGTATACTTGTTTTCTTACAATTATCATACCGTTATCTTGAAATGAGTATTGAATATATTCCGTCTATATTCTTCTTGTAATATAGCATTCAATATTCTTTCATGAAAACTTATTCAGCGTTTAAGATCATGATCTCGAGTGATTTCCTTCCGTGAGACACTACATCATCTTCCCTGAGACAATACGGTGGAACTAGCTGATCTTATTATTATACACATCCTTTTCTCATAAAACATAACTTAGAACTATGTGAAACGAGTTTCAAAAAGAGTTTGTCTATGTTATTTTTATAATATAGGGTTCAATATTTCACATGAACTTATGCGACGTCTGAAACGATCATGATCTCGAGCAATCTGATTAATAGCAAATTTGGAAGAATTGTAAAACTATTGAGAACGATATTATAACGATTTCAAAGACCATGAGTTAAACTTCACGCTACGAGTTGAGATTCAGTAAACTGAACTTGACTTTGTATTGAGTGTGGATCGTGCAGAGTACGCGAGTTATCCCCACTCCAAATCCCAATAGATGATTCATCATGGAACAGTCGGGAACCATCGAGAATATTCGAGACCAATCGAGTATCCTATTTCATGCAAGTCTCAACAGAACTCAGCCGACACTCCCACCCCACGAACCGATGAGTCATTGATGACATCATTCTTCTCGAACGTTCCGCGATCGTAGCGCCAATATCCAATTTCTTACAAGTTCCAACCGGTCATTATGTTATCATATAAGTCCCAAGAAGACTAAGGGGGAACCCCCACCGCGATAACGTCATCCTTCTCGGATGTACAAGTCTCAGCACGACTTACGGAAAACCCCCACCTCGCACATTGATGAGCTATCAGTCTGAGTGACTCACCGATGTCATTCGCCTTGAAAATAATCAATCATTGTTTTCACATGTTTGCACATGTTTACATGTTTGTAAATGTGTGCAAATGTTGTCAAATGTTTGCAAATGTCGGCAAATATTGTCAAACGTTTACCAAATGTTTGTAAATATTGTCAAATGTTTGCAATTGTTTACATATGTTTGCATACATTTGCAAAAGTTCTCCAATGTTGTCAAATGCTTGCAAATGTTCTTAAATATTTGCACATGTTTAGGACTTATGGGGAGTTCTCCCACCGTGCAAGTCGATGACTCATCGATGACGTCATTCATCTCGAAATTTCCGGGATTGTGGCGGCAATATCCAATTTTATCCATGTATCCACAGGTTTTTATAGTATTATATTGCATACAAGTCTCACCAGGACAGTTCCCCCACCATGCGAGTCGATAACTTATCGATGACTTCATCCGTCTCGAACTTTCCACAGCTTGTGGGGCCAATATCCGATTTCATGCAAGTTTCAACAGATTATATTTCATACAAGCCCCCACAAGACGGTTCCCCCACCACTCGAATCGATGAGTCATCGATGACGTCATCCTTCTCAAACGTTCCGCGACGGTGGCGCCAATATCCGATTTCATGCAAGTTTCAACCGGTCATCATATTTCATACAAGTCCCAACAGGTCTTGGAGGGATTCCCCCACCACGCGAGTCGATGAGTCATCGATGACGTCATCCTTCTCGAACGTTCCGCGATGGTGGCGCCGCCTGGTGGCAGTGAGAAGCTTTGATACAGAACCGGCCTAGCTATACTACTGCAGTGTAAACATGGAAGCGATCTTGGACGTTCAAGGATTTTAGAGTGNAACTCAGCCGACACTCCCACCCCACGAACCGATGAGTCATTGATGACATCATTCTTCTCGAACGTTCCGCGATCGTAGCGCCAATATCCAATTTCTTACAAGTTCCAACCGGTCATTATGTTATCATATAAGTCCCAAGAAGACTAAGGGGGAACCCCCACCGCGATAACGTCATCCTTCTCGGATGTACAAGTCTCAGCACGACTTACGGAAAACCCCCACCTCGCACATTGATGAGCTATCAGTCTGAGTGACTCACCGATGTCATTCGCCTTGAAAATAATCAATCATTGTTTTCACATGTTTGCACATGTTTACATGTTTGTAAATGTGTGCAAATGTTGTCAAATGTTTGCAAATGTCGGCAAATATTGTCAAACGTTTACCAAATGTTTGTAAATATTGTCAAATGTTTGCAATTGTTTACATATGTTTGCATACATTTGCAAAAGTTCTCCAATGTTGTCAAATGCTTGCAAATGTTCTTAAATATTTGCACATGTTTAGGACTTATGGGGAGTTCTCCCACCGTGCAAGTCGATGACTCATCGATGACGTCATTCATCTCGAAATTTCCGGGATTGTGGCGGCAATATCCAATTTTATCCATGTATCCACAGGTTTTTATAGTATTATATTGCATACAAGTCTCACCAGGACAGTTCCCCCACCATGCGAGTCGATAACTTATCGATGACTTCATCCGTCTCGAACTTTCCACAGCTTGTGGGGCCAATATCCGATTTCATGCAAGTTTCAACAGATTATATTTCATACAAGCCCCCACAAGACGGTTCCCCCACCACTCGAATCGATGAGTCATCGATGACGTCATCCTTCTCAAACGTTCCGCGACGGTGGCGCCAATATCCGATTTCATGCAAGTTTCAACCGGTCATCATATTTCATACAAGTCCCAACAGGTCTTGGAGGGATTCCCCCACCACGCGAGTCGATGAGTCATCGATGACGTCATCCTTCTCAAACGTTCCGCGACGGTGGCGCCAATATCCGATTTCATGCAAGTTTCAACCGGTCATCATATTTCATACAAGTCCCAACAGGTCTTGGAGGGATTCCCCCACCACGCGAGTCGATGAGTCATCGATGACGTCATCCTTCTCGAACGTTCCGCGATGGTGGCGCCGCCTGGTGGCAGTGAGAAGCTTTGATACAGAACCGGCCTAGCTATACTACTGCAGTGTAAACATGGAAGCGATCTTGGACGTTCAAGGATTTTAGAGTGACGAGAATACATTCATCGTCACAGAACTGGCAGTTGCGTTTACCAACGACCTTCAACAGATTGAATGTATTCTTTTCAAGTCTCCTTATTCATGGAATAAATTATCAGCTATATCAGAACTTTCCAATTCATGGCTCATCCACAACGTCCATGGCTTACCACGGGGAGCTGGCAATAAACCGTACTCTGAGCTTTCACAAGTTGTCAAGGAAATCATAAAAGACGCAATCAACTTCTACGTAAAAGCATTATATAAAAAGGAGTGGCTTCAAGGAATTCTCGAAAGTTCTCAATCCGTGATTAACTTGGAAGATTTGGATTGTCCGAGATTATCAGATATCGAGCTTCCGAAATGGTCAAATCCTCATAATGACTGTGATCCGATTCCATTCGTTTGTGCTCTAGAGAACGTAAAAAGATTAAGAACTTGGTACGTAATAAGCCAAGGTGTCAGTCTACATCGATCTCTGGAAATATTCTCTGCCCTGAAAACTTTCAAAAGAATGAACATCTATAATATTTCCATATTTCCCAAGAAATTTTTGCTGATGATCGCCTTGTAGAGCATCGAAGATGTTTGGAATAAATTGCCTAAGAGCTTGCAAGAGAATGATGTTGTGTGTGGTAGAATGGACGAGTACAATGGACTCAAACTTCAGCAATAAGATATTTGAATTTACTTTATTTCTTACTCAAAGTGTAACGGTAAAATACAAAAGAAATTAAAACTAACTTCAAACTGAACTACATTGGTAATGAGCCCCGAGTGCAGTGTATTCTCGGTTTTTATCCGAAAACAGTGACACACTTATCTCGATGTTTCTTTGTATTCGTATTACAAAACGTTCCCGTGTTGTAATACGATGCTGAATCGATAAACAATCGATGCACAGTTAATTTCACACCTATTAAACATGAATTACTTCATAATTTGGTAATGGAATACTCTGGAATACAACAATGACGATATTGCAAGTTGTCGTAGATATCACCTCCATCATTCTTCCTACCCACAAATGATGAACAACTATTCTGTATGGAAATTCTTGGACACCAAAATTGAGAAGGAAAAAGTCAAGGCTATTGTCCCAATTTATCAATCAACTATCAAAAAAATCGCATTAGAAATGGATAAATGTCATTAAAAGATTTTGTCTCGAGAGCAGTCAAAGTGAACAGCAACATTCCGGAAATAATTTCTAGAAATGGAAAGCACTAAAGGGCAGCGGACCATATAATAAAGAAGCTGTTCCCGGGTGAGAGAAACACATATGAAAATGAAAAATGTATTGTCAACCGTATTTCAAAAATGTGGGATGTTAATTTTCAAAAATGTGATTTTTCAATAAAACTGTCAGAAAAGGACAAATGTAACATGTAGTCATTATTGAAATACCTTTCCCATTTAATCTATACGGGGTCCTCAATCTATCTTTAATCTATAAAAGTTTTGAAAGCTCGATATAAGTATTAGAAATAAAAAATCAGGAATCAGAAATCAAAAATAAAAAATCATAATTTAAAAAGTAACATTCAAACATCGGAATAGAGTGATTAAAACCCATAAGCGGTATTGGGTGGCGGCTGGTTGAATAGTAATCCTCATTATCAACCCGACTCTCCTTCAAAATCAACTCACATACCTACAGGCGTCGTTTTATTCACCTCCAAATTCAAACTTTCCACCAAATAAGACGCTACTGCTGCCCTCGACTCCGAGTACGGTTTCACTCTACCGCGTACATTTGAATTTTCCCGCTCTTTGTAACTTCCACTAATCCTCGCTCGCCATGTCACACGGCCACGCCCCAATATGCACCAATCGCGTCCCACTCACATTCGTACCCTCCTCCTCCCCGAGCCATCATTTCGACGCTGCGCTCGGCCTCCCCCCCTTCCTTCACCTCCCTCCCATAGCCAACACTTCGACGCTACGCTCGCCCTCCCCCCTCGCTCTCTCTCTAGCCTTCACTTCGACGCTACGTTCCCTGCCCCCCGCTCCCCGCCGCGCCAGCTGCCAAGCAGTTCAAGGTCAAATTCATTTAGAACCGGCACTCTATATCTACTCCCCGGGAAAAAAAATTTTTCGTTTTTCAAGAAAAAATGAAAAAACCGTATTCTCCGCGTTATTTTTCTTCTGGAATTGGATTTAGTAGGTCTAATTTGCCTCGGACCGCTAACAATCACACATTCAAATTTTTTGGAATGGAAAAATCGGCTTTAAAGAAATCCCAGCGTAGTTTTTTTAAAAATAGTTTGTTGAATATGACCATAAATTTTCATTCCTCAATTATGAAAAATGCGGGAGTAGATACTTTCTTACATTTATTGGTTAACCAAAAAAGGTCGCTATTTGCAATGGACCGATTATGTTCTCGAAAATTTTTATGAGTATCAATAAGAATAAGTGAACTTCCATGAAAAGAACGGAAAATTAATGGAAACTGTACCAAAAAATGCAGCTATCCGAATTTTAGGGAAGAAGTACGCTGGCGAAATCTGGATTACTTTGTGGAACCCTCTTCGCTATAGAGTAATAAAAGACTAGGTACATGTAGGAAGACTACTAAATATAGAGTTAGCATTAATAAATAATGTTTATACATAATATTTGGACAAGAATTTTTTTTTCTTGATGAGATATTAATAAAAATTTTGATAAACGTGTAAATTTCAAAATGTATGGTCTTTCCCGCATTTTATATAATTACGGAACACAAATTTATGTTCATAATTAAGAAAATATTTTTAAAAATGCGTTGGTGATTAGTGTTAAGTTGACTTTTCAATTAAAACAAATTTGAATCCCTAATTTTGAGTGGCCGGAGATAATTTTGACCGGCAGAATTAGGCTCCTGAGGAACAATCACGGGGAAAATAGTACTAAAAAATTTGTTTTCTTTAAAAAAGAAAAAAAATTCGTCCTGGAGTGAAAAAATTCACCCCTCACTTTAAAGTGACTCAGATCGTTTCACTACTTCAAGAAGAAATTTTTCAATTTTTTTACTGTAAATACCGAAGACCCACCTAGATGCATCATGATATCCATTCAAAAATTAATTTCAGTAAAAGCTGTAATGATTATCAACATGCATAACCCCTGGAATCCCCGGCTCATAAGTACACGTAGCTCGTGATCAATGAACGTCGCAGATGCTACATTCTCCCGAGCCCGAGAATATTGTGTATCTAATCGCCCTCCCTGTCACTCTGACCGTAACACTCATCCCCTCAAATTTTATCCCTCTTACTCTTGTTGCTAGTCCTTCTGGGACAGGCCATAAATCGAAAGTTTCGGGGTAGCTCGAGACTATCGAGGTCTTCGGAAGATCCACCGATTTGTCCGAAAATCCGAAATCTCGGCGTGGGCCAACAAAAAAGAATTGGTGAGGAGTAAGACACAATGCCTACGTTGTTCATTTCCTTTGGGTATTTTTTGGCTGTTTGTGAAATTCCCTAGAATGTTTCGGTTACGATTCTATATAGAGAGAACACCAAGTTTCTGAAATTTACGAATTAAGAAAATATTTGCTAGATTTTTTCGCTTAAATTTAGAAATATTTTTCTAAAATCAATTTTGTTGTTTCCAATTGTTAAGACATTGCCATTCTGAATAATAATGAATAACCTTTTGATTCAAAAAATTCTGCACTATTTGCTCCTTCCTGGTTCTATAAAAATGCATATTAGAAACTTTTCCAATTAATCCTAAATGTTTTCTCTCGTATACCCTTTCGTATTTTTACGACTTGTTCCCTTCCCACCCCCCAACCCCCTGTACCGCATTCGCCAAAGGACAAGGGAAAACCTCATTTGAGGGAAAAACCTGCCCACGTAGAAGTCTCTTGCGGGACTGCCGCTGGACAATGAAACTGTGAGACGTAGTGTCACAAATTTTGATCCCCCCAGCCGGGAATCGAACCGGGGTGTCCCGCATGCCAATCCCATACTCTAACTACACAGCCACCGCCGTCGGTAATCTTATATATATTTTTTTTTAATTAAAAAAACACCTACAGTCAGAAAAATGCATTTTAGAAATTGTGGTTTCTATAATTTTGAAGTATTTACTCTCGAAGCCAGTTTTCTTCTCTGCAAATGTTTAATTATTCTCATTTTTTTCAATTTTTGGATTGAATTAAAAAAAATTTCACCTCAAATATCAACCTCGATTTTTATCTAGTTTTCAATAAATTTATTTGAATTCTGAACAAAATACCCGGTGACGTAAAAAAATCTATTCGTTTATCCTTCTAGAAAAATTACCTAGAATACATAAAAATTTTGATTACCACTTTCGTACCATTGTTCTTTTAAAAGTTAGACAAAAAACATGATAAAATTTTTTTCCCATGAAATAGTATATTACGTTATAAGTATGAAAAAGGGAGAATGTTAATATGGGTGGGGTAATGTTTTAGAGACACTCATAGGACACACGCAGCCTAGCGATAGACGAGATGAGCTAAGCGGAGGGGGCACCACTCGAGTAAAGATATTAACACATGAGTTTAATGTTTCCACTTTATCACACGTGCAATGTACACTATTTTAAGAAATTAGTGTTTGACAAAGCCATACATAATTTTTTTTACTACTAGATGAAAACTATTCCTGCTTATGTAGGCGTTAAATGCTGTAGTGAGCATTCCGTTCAGGAGATTGATAGAATCGGCCAAAAACTAATAGAAAGTTCAATCAAAATCCAATTAAATTTCCTAGTAAATTCGCAAGATTTTTCGGTGTAATTTGTTTGTACTTGCAAGCACGAAATACACACATTTAGTCCGTACAATATTCAGATCATTATCAATGAAAAGCAGAGAACTCTAAAGCATAATGGCTGCCGTATGCCCAATGTAATTCAATTGAGACGACTAGACTGATGTTTTCAGCTACGCATGTAGTTGCAGGAATAACGACATCGGCTTGGTCGCAAATGTAACAACACCGCCATATTTCAAACAATAACATAGGAATGAACACCAAGTTGTGTCTATAAAGTCAGCTGTTGTAAACGAAAAGTAAATCCCATAAACTAATGGGAACTTTTCGTTTACTATCGTAAAAGTAATTAACAGTGCTCTTTTAGGCACAAAAATCTGTAAATGAAAGGCGACTTTTTCAAGCACGTGTTTCAAAAAACAATTTCTTTTTCTCTGTAATGATATTTATTGCTCGAACTAATTTTCAAATCTATTCTCATCTCAAGAATCGTTTTCAAAATTGTTTCGGTCATCTGAAACGCATGAGAAACTACCATATCCTGGACTTCCCCACAAAACCTCTTCCGAAGGTGATTAAAAAAAAACCACAAGCAAAAGTAATACAGCGGATGTGTTTGGAATACATTACCTACGCCAAATTCCAAAATTAGGGGTCTACCCCTCTGGCACACTAAGTCCATCAGGTGACGTTGTGTGTCGGTTTGAACTCTCCCTCCACCATCGGAGAATCCTTGTCAAGTTTAAACCCTCTACGTGACTAAGTTGCAAGCGGCCTGCTAAGATGTCCACTAATTTATATGTTCACGTTAACTTGCCATCCTCACACCTCTCCTTATGCCATCGTACTCATTCTCTTCGACCCTTCTGGTATTCTATGGTGACTGCTGGACGAGCTTCTGGAGGCTGAGGCTGCGGTTCGCATAAGTAATCGTTTGCTATCTAGACAGGCAGATGTGCCGTAGATGTTAGCGGGCTCTTGTTTATTCTGCGAGATTACGGGATTCATAATTTTATAGGTGTAAAATCTTCGTGATGGACATGTAATAATTATTATTTTGGATTAGCACTGCAATTGTTGGATAAAAACGTTGGTTAAAAAAAACACAATGAAGCGAAATGCGTGATCGTATTGTAAAATATTCAGCCCATTTAATAATAATAATAATAATAATAATAATAATAAATTCATAAAGTTGATTGACAATGAATGATTGTTTTGATGAATCAATCAATGATTTCCATGACTACGAGGATGTTATTGTGCGTTACAGCGCTCACTCGAAGGTGGTCGCGCGCGACAGCGCGCATGATTACCTAGTAATAAATAAAAATTTATTGAATAAATCGGGACGAAAAGAATTCTATCTGTAAAGGATAAAAGTTGCGTGAAGTTGTTTTATAACTTCATTTGTTTTTATTGTATCAAAAATACATATTATTAAATTATCATAACCTCTAAGATGCCACCCGGACTCTCAAAATTAACAAAGACACAATGCCATATTCAGCACATATTAAAATCACAATCACAATTTCCGTCAGTCAGGAGATCATTAGCCCATTATCCTTCCCACGATCTCTACAACAAAAAGCAGAAATTTAGAAGCAATGACAAAAAGAAAAAATCGTTCCCGCCTCCTCTCCCCTCATACCCTACTTGCCGCCACAGCTCTCTTCACCAGCAACTTGTTAGTCCCTAGAATGACGCTACAAGAGCACTTGCTCGAACAACGCTCCACTGCCCGATTATATCGAAATGTATTTAAGCTGCCTGTCTGCCTGACCGGCAATTCTCAATTCTGATTTGTTAATGGTCGCATGAAGTTAGTACGTAAAAACACGCGGTATTTTCAAATTCTTCGAACTCACAGATTTTTTTCTGCGCCATAATTTTCCGGTTTCTCAGAAAATTATACAAAAATGTTTTTCAGTCGCGGAAATTTTAGAAAATTATACCCTTATTTTTCGACAATTACGGGTATTGATCGAGTCACTTTGATAAGTGAGAGGGAACATAAAAAATTATTCATTTATTATTCATTTATCATTCATGCACTGAGAGAAAAACGACAAAGTTCTCAAATAAGTCTTACTTGTGACAAGAAAATAGTTTTTTGAACAATATCAAAACAGGATTTTTTTGTGGTAAACATGCAGAGAGTGCGCCGAAATGAAAATTGTTTGTCACAAAAATAGATTTAGTAGTTAAAAAAATGGCATTCTCTGTACACACAAGAAATGTCATTTCTAGTACTACTCCATTATTCAATACTCCCATACGTATTTTGCTCCCGAAAAATATTTGTTTCCCTACTAGAAATTTCGTACGGCATGCCGAATCCAGCCAGAGCCGAATCCGGCCCAGATGCAGGTGAAGGCTCGGTATGCCGCGTACGGCATGCCATGTGTGGCAGGGATTCGGGCTCTTCATATGTGCCGTATTTCTATATGATGTTCGGCACAGATTCGGTTCTTAGCTTCGGCTCTTATTATGACCTGATTCGGTGTACCGGACCTAACCTAGAAGAATTGAGGAAGTATTTTTCTCATCATCGACCCACCCCTCAATTTATGTAAGGGTCAACCGGCCACTAAAATCAAATATATTCCTCCTTTGGCCATAATGATCGCGCTGTTTTCTCCTCGTCAAACTTCATTACAAATTCGCTCCCAGTATTACTCCCTATGTTCTTCCCGTTCAATCCCCACGATTTTTTGTCTCAAACTTTCAATTTGAAACTCGAGAAAAGTGGAGCTGTCTTCTCTGAAGTTGATCCCAAGGCTTGTGGTCACTCTGATAAGACCCTTGCTGATTGCCGAATATTTGCCGAACCTTTGCCGTAGGTGGGGGGAAGAGGATGGATTCATAATTACCATTATCAAGTTGAATCATACAAATGTTAGAAAAAAATGATAGAATAATGTATATGAAGCCTGTGATTTATATAGACAGTACGAATTATGCAATATATGAATTGCGTGATAGGCTAGTCGGCTATAAGGCGTAGGCTTAGTAATCTGTAGGTCCCGGGTTCGAAACCAGTCGTATGCGAAATATTTTAGGTGTAAATAAATGGGGTTTTCAGTGATAAATGGGTTCAGGGGTCAAGACTAATCAATAATGAATGATTAAATCAATTAGCAAATAGTTGTTTTTTTCTTTTACATTATTTGAAATTATAATGGATAGTCTAGTCATCAACCACGTATATATTTGCGCATACAGATTTGGACCGGTGTCAGTTGAAAGTTTTGGGAATTATTTCGAAAGTGAACATTGAATTATCAATAATCAATAGAAAATTACAAATTCGATCAATGATAATTTCAATTGGCTTCCATAATTCGGCTGGCATGTGGCAATCCTGATCCAGCCCGGATCATGAAAACGCGTACCGTTTTTTATCCGGGCCGGACTCGGTTGACCACATCAGCACTGAACGTTAGGCTCGGCGTACCGAATCAGGGCCGAAAGGTTTACCGAGTGAAATTTCTAGTAGGATTTATGCCAAACAAGGGATAGTAGTTTTTCGTTTTGGCTGTGTAGTTATCACAGACAAGAATGAACCCTTAAATGAGACAATAATAATGATATGATGTCAATCTTGTAACTTAGGGACAAAATATTTGTTGATAAATTTTCTTCTATATGAGATATTTTCATCCCGAAAAGGCACTGTGTGGTGTAAATTGTCCGCCTCTTCAGTCAAATATCTCGTTGCTGTCGAAAGCAGAACAATCATTCATGTTTGAGACTTTCAAATTCAAACCAAACAGATTCTTTTTTGGCAATTTTCAACTACGTATTTTGTTGGCCCAAATAAGATTTGTTTGAAAACGTGTTTATTTTTCTCGCGGTGTGTGCATGCATTTGTGAGTGTCTGGAATTTAATACTATTAGTAATAATCAGGGCCCGGAAAAGAGCTCCCTAAAATTGTGTGGGGACGCGTACACGAAGAAAAATATTCTGTAAAAATTACGGAACAATCACATAATCCGCAATGGGGAATCGCTTTCCGGCAATTTTTATAGGAATGGTAGAGAAGAAATCTGGAACTTTCAGGGAATTTTCAGGTTCATTACAGAACAAAGTACGAAATTATCACGTAATTTTTCCCAAAGAAATAAAATCTTACAGAAACTTCCCGACTTGTTATGCCTTCAAAGTCTAAAATTCTTGAACGTTCAACAATTTTTGTGAAGCTGGTGAGTTACGTAGAAATATATTTCTACGTTCTGTTCCGTAAAATTTCTGAATCGTTGGGGAAAAATTACGGAATGACTTGTTATCCCCACAGTGGTGAATCATCAGACAGGTGGTTATTTTTACTGAACAAATCATAGGATTTGCATGTCGATTCGTAGAATTTCAGTTCCGACTCACAGTTTTTATTGAATTTTTACGTTTTTTTCTGGTAATTTTTATTGAATTTTTCTCTCCGTATCGCTGACACAAAAGTCAGTGTGAAATTGCTCCTAAGCAAAATGCCATATTCTTCTATTTTCAACCCACATATCGTATTCATTTTCTGGAATGAAGTGGAATCGCGTAATGATTTCGGTGACATTGCTTCATCATCAAAAATATGAAAGCATTGAATAAAAATAGAAGGATCAATTTCAGGAGCAAGAATTTCACCGAAGACGAAATTAATTAAATAATTAATTCAGATCGGATTTTCAATGAATTTTTACCGTGCTGGCATCCGATTTTTTTCAGTATTGAGAGATTGAGTGCACATATTAGATGGTACGATAATTTTTGTTTAAATTTAAAGATAAAAATTCTATTCTTTTTTCGTGTAAATTCAGTCCGTCTGTCCATCCATAATCCAGTCAAATTAGATTTTATACATCGAAATTAACCAAAGGGCACCAAATTACACCAATCGATAGCTAAAAGTGTAATTATTAATGTTTTAAAAAGTATATGCTCAAATTTGCCGGGGTGATTCACAATTTGTTATAAACAATTGGGAATTGGCGACAGGCCGTCTTCAGTCCTAGATATCTTTAGTTAACCTCACCAGATGGGAAAAAAAAAATATTTCTTTGTAGCTGAGAAAATTTCCTAACGGGGGGAGTTAGGAACTTATAGCCCAAAATGTACCGTTAATTTGTTATAAATTATAATAGCAATTTCGGAGCAGTCGGCGCAATGCGTCAGCTGTTCCCCTCCCTGCGCCAGTGCCATGAGTCACGTGATTGGCGTTATGCGCAACTTATTCAAACCTCCTGCTGCGCTCAACGCAATAGCCCTCAGCTGGGTTTTTGATGAATATCTCCGAATCTGTGGGTGGTAGCCAAATTTTCATAATAAACTTGTTTGAAACGCAACTAAAATTCCAGAACATTCTGGTCGACCATCGGCCTATTTCGAAAATCTCCGGGACCCTTCGGGTCATCAGTCATAAGTCACCGAAACACGCGCGAATCAGTTTAGGCTTAGCCTCTCACCGTACAAGTCTATCTCGGGCAAATCACCTGTACAAGTTTTATATCGCACCTCACCGAGTACAGTAGCTTCTTGAACCTCACCTAGCTCACTAGTAATCAAGTACATCACCGGTCTTTGTAAGATCACCGTTTTGTTCAGTACATCACCTCTGTTGATTAAATTCAGTTTACATTCAGTGACTCAACGAATTCACAGTCAAAGACAATTATCAGTATAATTAGATATTCAATAATTAAATTACCAAAGAGTGTAAAGACTTTTGACAACGTGGTTCGATCCCACAAAATAAAGTGTGATTTTTTAAATCCGGCTCATCAGTAATTTTCCCAACATCTCCCTCCACATTTTCATCCCACATGCACCCTAAAGCTAGTCATTCACCAAACAAAACTTTTTTGTAAATCTTTATTTGCTCTATAAAAATGGTCTTAACAAAAATTTTGCTATTCTCCAAAGTTTCCGAGATATTCAATTAAAAATTAACAATAGTCAAAATATTCGATAAAGTTGAATTTTGTCATCCTTAAATTTATTTAGACCTCTGGAATTCCGAGACTATATTGCAACCTTGGATTTTTTTCTGGTTTCATGAGCCCTTCAATTACAACAAAATATTTTTGTGTGTGAATAATTATTTTTTATCGGTTAGAATAATTTACTGGATAAATTAGAGACATTTCTAGAAATCCCAAAATAATCGTTCAAATTTCTAGGAATTCCGACAGAATTGAAGAACACAATAGAAAAAAGTAATTCTCACAATTTCCAGAAATTTCTGAACAATTTGAAGATTTCTAAAAGTTGTGGAGGAATCGAAGAAACTTCGAGAAAATTCTCGAAGTTTCTAAAAATTTCCAAGAAATTGAAGAAATTTCTAATTTCAGAAGAAATCTTGCGAGTTTCTAGAAACTTTGAGAACAGAAATTTTAGAAATAATTCTAGAAATATTGAAAAAATTTTTCAAGCATCTAGAACTCTAGAAGGAATTCCATAAACCTATAATTTTTGAAAGAATTGCTTCCGTTTATGAAAATTCCAAAGAGATTTTGAAAATTTCCATATTTCCATGAATTCCGAGGAAATTGAACCAAACACTAGAAAATAGAGAATTCTCAAAACTTCTAGAAATTTCGAAACAATTCAAGGATTACTATACGGAGAGAAATTTCCAAGAGAAATCCTAGTACTAGTACTGGAAAAGAGGATTAAAGTGACGTCCAGGGAAAAATTCTAGTGCTGGCAATGGACATTTTATTGGTGATCCTGTGAAAATTTCACCTAAGTACACGAAAAATTCGCAGGAATACCAATCAAATTTCCAGTGCCAGCACTGGAATTTTTCCCTGGCTGCCACTTTGCCCCTCTTTTCTAGTGCTAGCACTACAATTTTTCTTGAAAATTTTCTTAAAAATTTTTCTTGAAAGTTTCGGAGGAATCGAAGAGACTTCTGGAGAATTCCAAAGTATTATGCAGGTTTCTCGAATTTTTGGAGGAATTCAAGAAATTTCTAGAAAATTCTTCGAGTTTCTTGAAATTTTTAAGAAATTCAACTAAATTTAGAATTTCTGATGGAATTTCTCAAGTTTCTAGAATTTTTGAGAGGTTGAAGCAGTTCTGTGAATGTGGAGAGAATTTAAAACTTCAGGGAAATTTGGGAAGAATTTATGCATTTGTGGAATTTTGTGGGGGAATTCAAGAAATTTCTAGAACTTCTAGAAATTTCGAAAGAATTCAAGCGTTTCTGGAATTATTAAATAAATTCAAGACACTTCCAGAAGTTTCAAGATAATCCTTCAACTGTCTAGGAATTCCGAAAAAAATCCTATAAATTCGGCATTTCCTTATTTTCCTATGGCTTAAGAAGTTCAAAATACAATGAAAGCAGAAATGCATAGAACATTCAATGAATATATTTTTGAGAAGAACTATTTAGTTTCACAGAATATAAGAAATTCAAAATATATGAAAAGAGAAAATCATAATGTGATAAAATAATAATATTTAAAGTTCTCAACATTTCTTCAGCAACATTGCCACGCTTTGATCTATCAAACAACTATTATAATTTAAATATTCATAAATTTCGCAAATTTATGGCAAATTTCGCGCGCATTTGGAGTTTTAATTATAAGAAAACCATATGAAAACTCTCATCAAAATTAAAATTTTGAAGGTACAAAGACAAAAAATAGGAAAGTGTTCCCCTGGATTTGTCAATTTGCATCAGAGGAATTATAAAATTAGTAAAATTTCAGATATAAAAAAAGGGATCTTGAACAATAATAAGTGAAATTGTCCGCCGACAATTCAGCAGCAAATTTTTCAATTTTATTTTGACTATTTTTTATTTTTCATTGAATATCTCGAAAACGTTGGAGAATAGGAAAATTTTTGTTAAGACCATGTTTGGTGAGGAACTAGATTTAGGGTGGATTGGGAGGTTAGAGGATCGTCGGTGTGAAATAATTGTTGAGAGTCTTGAACTAATATCCACGTGCATTTATTCTTGAGTTCGAACCACGCTTTGTCAAATTTACAAAAACAGCTTATCACTTGTTGATCGTACTGAGTTAATTTAATTGTCTATCGGTTTTGCACTGTGAGTCACTGGTTGAATGGTCAATAAATAACGTGATTTTCTTTTACTGAATTTCTATCGCCGAGTTAATAGACGCTAATGTACTGTGGTCTAAACTCTACAGAGTTGAATTCCATTCAAAACGTGCTATACGACAGACCGTGATGTACTGACTCGCGTTGATTTACGATGACTCTACTAGACCTGAGCGTTGACCCGGAAAAGGCCGATGATTTTCGTAATTGGCCGAGCTGATCGACCTTGGTCTTGGAGAGGTTGAGTTACGTTTCAAACAGATCATTTTTATAGAGCAAATAAAGATCTACAAAAAAGTTTATAATAAAAATTTGGCAACCACCCACAGATTCGGAGATATTCATCAAAAACCCAGCTGAGGGCTATTGCGTTGAGCGCAGCAGGAGGTTTGAATAAGTTGCGCATGGCGCCAATCACGTGACTCATGGCACTGGCGCAGGGAGGGGAACAGGTGATGCGTTGCGCCGACTGCTCCGAAATTGCTATTATAATTTATAATAAATTAACGGTACATTTTGGGCTATAAGTTCCTAACTCCCCCCGATAGGAAATTTTCTCAGCTACAAATAAATATTTTTTTTTCCCCATCTGGTGAGGTTAACTAAAGATATTTAGGATTGAAGACGGCCTGTCGCCAATTCCCAATTGTTTATAACAAATTATGAATCACCCCGCAAATTTGAGCATATACTTTTTAAAACATTAATAATTACACTTTTAGCTATCGATTGGTGTAATGTGGTGCCCCTTGGTTAATTTCGATATAAACGACATTTTCAGAACTAGTTTGACTGGACTACCATGCGTCGTATCGGTCCGTCTATTCGTGGACCTATCTGAATATTACTGATTTTTACTGATTTTTATTGGAACAATTTCAAGTAAATTTACTCTTTCCATTTCTTTCATTGAATCACGAATTGTCAATAATAAAATCCATTAGAATCTCAGTGGAATTCTTCCTGAATAACAATTTCATAGTGTATATTGCATAGAGAAATATTTCACGCATTTGATTTTTTGTCATCGAAATTCTATAGAAAAAAATGCCTGTTGGAAGAGAAGACAGAATCCTCATGTTTGGACATGAATCTCATCTCTGGGCTGGGAGATTATTTATTTTAATAATTCATCGATTATTCTAACGAGTAAATGGAATATATCAGTCGAAAATTGAAGAAAATGGAATTTTGGTTAAGGTCAACTTTACGCTTACTTTTGGTTCAGTTACGGGTGCCCAGACATTTTTTGTGGGGCGCTTTTCCGGTCCATAATAATAAGAAAAATATACAAAAAGAGATGACACATCCGCGGACTCAGAAAAAAGATGGAAGAATATCGAGATCAAACGAGACGATTATACGTGAAAATGGTTGAGAGGAATAAAAGAACAAATAAGCAACAATATTTTGGAATAAAATAACGAACAATAGTATATTTCTAACCTGAGGAGATAAAATAAAGGATTCGTGCCCACATGCGGAATTGCCTCGCCTTCGGCTCAGGTATCAAGCACGTGGGAAAGGATTTTTTATTTTACTTCCTGTGGTTAGAACGCCAATTTTCGCCCCGGCATAGGTGCAAAGTAAGATTTCCCTCTCGTGAAACGGGAGGAATATGTCACTTTGCGCCAGCCGGGGCGAAAAAATATTTTTCACCATCAACTTCCGTGAATGAGTGTAGCTTCCAAAGTGCGTGCTAGTTACCGAAAAAGCTGTGTTTCACAAGAAAATAGCATCACTAACAACCGACTGAAGTTGCAACTAATACTTGGAACCAATGTGAAATCCAGATATCCTAACCACTAGACCACACCGAAGTTGTTAACTAATTCTAACTGATCTTGCTTGACATAATCGGTCCTCGTATCACAACGCCTTAAAAAATTAACATGTGCTACAGATGCGATGCATGTTCATCTGTTTTATAATTTTGTTGCTTGCTTTATCCGGTAGGAAATGAGTCCTCTGAAGATTTTCAAGCAGTTTCTCTTTCAAAAATCAATCGTTTCGTCTAAGAATGGTTCCTCAAGAAAGAAACCATGATGATATCATGGTGAAATATTCTAGACACGTACATGATTCATATTCCAACTCCGATGCTTCCACAAGATGTTGAGAGTCTAATGACCTTCAGATGCGTCATTTGGATCAATTTTCCATCAACCGCTCTTCATCTCATGTTTCAGCAACTTCACCAGTGATATAAATCACCAAAAATCTTCATTTCACAATTCGTCTTAAAAATTTATAACAAATTGTATTCGGCAGTCAGAGCTTGGGCGAATCTCCTCATCAATCACGACTAATATTACTCAAAAGACCATATTTACCAGCGAAATCTGCGGCTACCTGACTCACCCTCAACAGAGGGATCTAAGATCCTCAACTTTAACGACAAGATTCACGTCAGCATCTTAAACTTCCAGTAGCAAACCACAGTGACCACCATTCGCAATCCAATGCTGCATTACCTTTGAAGACCTGATCAATTGCCTTTGATGATGTACAAATCACTCACCCCGTGTCCATTAAAACCTCCGATCGTCGGCATCCTCCTGCACCATTCAGACAACATTTTCTTATTCACAACTTAAAGGAGGGTTTCGATTCCTTACTAAGCTTTCAGCCGCATTCAAACGTCTCAGCTGCGATTTATGATGCTTCTTTTCATCATTTCCGTTTCCTCCTGGATTATTTAGAACCGCAGGAAACTATTTGCAGGAAAACTTTGGAGACATTTGATATTATAATAAAAAAATATATGTCAGATTTGTTTTTACTTGATTCATTGACTTGAATTCGTTGAAATCATTGACGATGAGTCCACATTTTTTCTTTATTCTATCCCCATGTTTGGTGAAGACAGAAAGAGGTGAGTGGGCGGGAGAAGGGGTAGCGGAATTATTGGAGATGGTTTTTGGAGTTCTGGAGATGCATTCGCCTCGGAAACTCAAAGTACAAAGTTATTCTCCACAGACTACGTGAGACAGAGGACGAATATCTTCGCTTGGATGAGTGTGCTGGGGGATATGTGGGCGGATCTCTTCGAGGCGAGCAAATCACTTGGGTAAATATTCACGTGGCGAACATTTCTTCGCCATGTGGGCTCATGATAAATATGTGAATTTGATATAGGGGTTGGTCGATTGCTCAAGATATTATGGAAGACCATTGATCAGGGAAAAAATAGTTGCCCGATATTCGTTGACTATTTGTAATCAGGCATCTTTTTCTAAAAGACCATTTTCTTTTACGAATAGTGATGTCACATGAAAAGAGCAGAAAATAATCTATTATGCCCCAAAATAATATTGTATAGTTAACGATGTTCACGCGAAGAATAGGATATTCGAAACATGCCGTCAATTTTATGAAACTTTTTTCACATATTATGTAATCCATTTAGGCACCAATTGCAAAATTTCAGAAACCCCAGGTTTAGGACAATAACAAAAATGAATTTTAAATTTGCCGCTTGTATATGAGGTTAAATGGGTCATCGATAATTTCATTATTTTTTCCACATTGCCGACTGGTCGATAATGTAGGGAAAATAAACGAGTTATCGATGCCTTTTTTACTCTCATCTATACGTAGCAACTTTAGAAATCCATTTTTGTTGTTGTCCTGAATCTGGGGTTTCTGAAATTTTACAAGGGTTGTTTAAATGAATTAAACCATATGTGCAAAAATTTCATGAAATTGGCTGCATTTTTCCAACATCCTACTTCTTTCCTGAATATCGTTAAGTAATTTATTGATAAGAGTGAAGAAGTGGAACGATTAATTCTGTTCAACTCACTTCACTCATTGTTTTACTAAATCTGTTTACCAATGTAGTAAAGTTACATGCTTAATTATTATTATATAAGCTGGACTCACGAATAGTTGGAAGTTCAGTTGTTAGCGTTAATCAAGCTTAATACTTATTTTGTATCATCCTGTAATTTCTGCATAATCATACCCTCTGGTTAATTATGAGGTACTTTGAACCAAGGAAAATTTTTCTCTGGTTTTTCCTGGAAATGAGTTTACGTAGTACAGTTTGTTGGAAAAATACAACTGCCACAAAAAAACTTGAAAAAATACAGAAACCAATTAAAATAAGCCACGTCAGGACTCTATAAAAATGAGTAAAAACAAAACCAAGATACGTGATAAACAATTTTCAATAAAAATTAGTCCGAGGAATGCACTAACCAAGAGAATCAACCCCAATCCTATATTATATAAAAATTCAAACTACAATCAAATATACATTTTGAAAATAATGTTGAAACTAAATTCAACTTTGTTCAACAATGTAAAGAGAAAATATGCTACCCCAAGAAGAAAAATTCTAAAGAATCATTGACACACTTCAAATACATTAATTTTTTAATTTAATATTCATCAAAAATAGAGAATTTAGTATCAAAACAAATATTTAAATCACTAGTAATAATTGAGATAATCGTTGATATTACACAGTACTCCACACAGACACGTCCAGACTCGATACAAATCAAGTAATATGATTGCTCAAATCAGTCCTATCTCAAACACTCTTAATCGTGTTGTATTTAATGTAATTAAAAGTCCCCTTTTTGAAATTATGTGACAAGAAATACATCTGTATTTTTTTAATAAAATGACTTATGTCAGTTCCCTTTTGGTTGAAATAATGCTTGCTCTGCTCGAAAAACAAAAGTTTTGGGTACCCACAAAAATATAAAAATAAAATAAACTGAACCGTAATCCACTCATGTGATCAGCACGGTGGTTTTGAAGCAAAGAGAATGAACAGGTTCTCTAGCGTCGTCTCGATGTCATCGGTCATAAACTTTGGTATTTGTGTTTATGTGACACTCAATAATATTTTTCTCGTTTGGAAGATTTAAAATCTAAAAAAATTCTCCATGAAATAAAACATCAGTAGGAGCGGGACCAATGTCCTTGGCGCGGATCAAAGGATGGAGGAGTAGATTGATACAGACAGTGAATTGAAAAACTCCGCGCCAAGAACATTGGTCCTGCTCCTATTGATTTTTTATTTCATGGAGAATTTTTTTAGAATACTTATTCCATTGAGAACTATTTTTCTTATAGAAACCTGAATGTGCACTATCACCATTTATTCAAAATTCCTAACTTGGCTTCCTTTTTTATTTCTATGTATTTTTAAAAAATTTCGATTTCCCAGTAGGAATCAAACAAAACTTTTTCTTGGCCCAGTTTTTTTACAAAAACATTTTTTTTTGTATTTTTAGGCAGATTTCATTATTTTTTTCAAAATAAGCAATAACTGTTTTTACATTCGGTGAAATTTGTTCTTTTCAATTCAATTTAACTGATTCATTTTTCATACGATAAAACATTTTTCGAATCAACAATTGAAGGGAAATAAACAGTTCTACTTCAGATTTATTCTCTTCACCGAATTTCAAATTTTAATCATCTATTAACAATTTTCTGACTTGATTTGGTGCCTTCAATTCTTCAATTTGGTTCAAAAATTAAATTTTTGCTGTGATGATTCCTATATGGATTGTATTTCGTAGAGACATGAACTGATTTCCTTATAGGAATAGTCGAACAAAATGTTTACAAAGAATTCTTTTTGAAAACATCTGTTTTTCTTTTTTTTTGTTTTTAAAAATATTAGGGAAACATTGGGTGGAATGGACTTCTTATTTCAATATTTATAACTACGGAACAAATTTATCGATTCAGCTCAGTCTAAGCTTATTACAAAAGGGCTGACTGTACTTTAATTTTAAAAAAAAATCCATTTCATCTTCAATAAGACATCAACATTTTGGAAAGGGTTCAAATTGTCCATTTAATCCTACCGCCTCCTAGTAATTTTTTCTAAATAATCACAAAATTGTTCGCATTTTACTGTCACTTAATTTAGTGAATTTTTTTCCACGGAATGAAAACATTTTTTGTTATACTTGGAGAAAAATAAATATTTTCTTTTCGAATTTAACTATTCACGGACATTTAATACTTGATCACACAATATTTTCGACACATCTCCCTTTTGTCACATTCCAAACATAAACCGATAACCTCACAAACAATGCCTAAACTACCTTTATGTCCGAGGTCCGCATATGAATATAGATATGGCGGGATGGAATTCGAATTTTCGACGAGAGAAAACAAAATAGAACACCGAGTCGATTTTCCGTTTCATTCTAATAAGTGATTTAACGTGAAGAAGAACATTTTCTGTGGTTCTTCATAACAACATCACAACCCACATTCAAATGCACTGGTGGCAACACTTCAACGTTGGATATGGAGCTCAGTTGGACCGGCGCTGCCAACGTTACAACTTGATTCTCCGACATTATAATGTGAATCGCGAGGATGTGAATATCAACCCGTTGCAATGCGCGTATCTTTTTTACTGTTCATCCAAAAAATACCATAGTTACACCGTTGAAAAGCTCATAGGCAATTTATATAATGTAACTAATGACACTTTCCCGATTTGTCGTCCCGTTTTCATATACCGAATGTAAATCATTTAGAGGTAGTGGAGAGGGAAGTTCTGTCGGATATAGATACGCGGTGCTCTCGGCCTGATGTTTTGCTCAGTCAGTCAAAACTTTTCTTGGCCGATACGCTACCGTGTATCTCGATATCGGACAAATAGACTTCTCTTTATTTTCCAGTCGATAATTTAAATTCAAATTACAACAGTATTTATTGTATCTTTCAATGAATTAATGAATCGCTTAACTGAAAATTGAATTTTAAAAATTTTATTCTGATATTAATGGATTTGTAGAGAAATTGATCAAAGTTTAAAGATTTTTAATGACATAATGAGTCTGATATTTAAAGACTTTACATAATTGTGGAATTCCAGGTGAACAATTATGGTAGAAACATGAATGGTGGATAACGTTGAGGATTGAATACATGAATGAATGTGTATGGTTCATTCATTTCCTGGGAATATGACATGGAAAGGAGCTATAAAACTATAAAATTCTAGAAAAACCCGCGTATTTACTCAATTGATGTTCGGACTTCTGAGAAATTTAATCAAGAAACGTTTTTCGATTTATGACTGTTTACTTGGAAACTAATAAATTGGAATTTCCAAGTGAATTTTCCCAATCTTTTGAATTTACAGTATGGAAGAATTGAAGTATTAAATGAATGTGTATTCGAAATGGTTATGACTCTTTTGAAGTTTCGAGAATAGTTGTAGCTGCAGCAATTGACTGTTACGAAAAATAAGCTCATTCTCATTATATTTTTTGTCTCAAAATTTTCTTGTCTTGCTCTCTCTTGTCTCTTGTTTTTTACTTCTAAATGGAAGTTTTATAATCGTTGATTTTGACGATATTCTAATTTTGCCTGGAAATAACGTAGAAATATGAACATATGATGATTTTAGAAAATGTGTGTATGTATGATCGAACGGGTATCTAAATGTTTTGGAAAATTTTCATACATCCCCACAGAAGGAGGATTAAAATTGACGCGAACAATCTAAAATTTCGTCGCATAATCAGTATTAATATGTAGCACTTCTGAGCGCAATTTCAACTCAATCGGTCTAGTACTTTACGAAATACAGCGATTTCTCAAAAATATCTTTTCCTCTGTGACATAATTCTTTCAACGATGAATAAATAAATTTAATTTATTGAAAATATGAATAATTCACAAAATGTTATGGAAAAGAAGAGAAAAGTCTGAGGAATTCACACCTGACGCGGCCGGAATCTGACGGCTGTCAGGGCTGATGGAACGAAAGTTTGACGACAAGGAATAAATAAATAATGTTCAATGTTGGGCGCCAGCTAGTTTTATCGACAAACTAATGAACGATAAACGAAATGGAAATAATCGATGAAATAAAAGATGAAATACAATGGTAGGTTCGATTGAGAAGACCCAAATAAATAAAAAAAAATCGGGCATTGAAGATGCCCAAAAAATATAAGTCGAGTGAAAAATAAAGTTGTTGTAATCTATGATGGTATTCATTTCCATAAACGATAATAATTGGAAAAAATCATGAGATGTTGGAAGAATCATGGGGTGTTGTTACAATTATATAATCAAACTTTGCTGAATTTGACAACAACAGGAGTACCACACAGTTTCAATGAAAATAATAATAATTAGGTAAATGTTCAGTACTAAAATATTGAATAAAGTGATCGCAGTAATGAAAAGACTCTATATAATAACAATATATTATCGAGAACAATCAAGAGTGATTTATTTCGATCGTGCGACTTATTGCTTCGGGCCCGGTATCCCCCCACAACTACTGAAATCGGTAAATGTTAAGATAGAAGGCCCCACCACCGATCCGATGGTAAAGTTTTCAGAACGATCGGTGGAGCCCCCTTTCTTAACGTTTACCAAATTTGGGTAGGATGTTGAAAATTGGTGAGATTGTAGCTCTTACCATATTACAGGATGGAATTGTGAAACTTTTTTGTGAAAAAATGTTTTATTCAATGTCTCCCAAACTACTACAATGAATTACATTTTTTTTCCAAATATTCGTCTTTCACCCCCTATTAAGATCAATCAAAATATGAATACTCACTCATACAAAGCATTCGAGATATTCGCATTTTCTAATTTTTTTAATTGAGAGTAAATGTGGCGTCCCCTAATACGCGGAAAACTCGGAATAATTATCTGAGATTCTGGCCACTAATTAGTATTATTAAGTTACACTTGTGTATAAAATTTTGTGTCGATCGATTCAATACATTAATTCATCCAAATTCTAATTAAAAAACTTTTTTTTTAAAGTCATACATCGTCAATTGATCGATTATTTTCGCCTCTGGAGGCTCATTCTCGACTTGTTTAATTAATGATTTGATTCAATTCCCCACGATATACCAAAGAAAGTTTATCTTGTGCATGGTCTTCTCCATCATGAAAATCACAACATGATCAGTTTTGCACAATAAAAAAAAAATGATCAGTTTTGTACACCCCGGAAAAACTTCCTTATCAAAATAACTCTCGAGCTTTGAGGGTCGACTCGATATAAATCATGGACTCTGTATGTACCGAGTGGAGATCTCAAGTCCAAACCGATGGGGTGAAGAATTTTAAGAAAAAGAGCGAAGGAAAAGGAGAGAAAAAGAAAGCCAACGACGAAGGCAAGATCAGTACATTACAGATAAAGTGGGTGAGATCTCTCTCCCTGGACTTTTTTAAGCCATAAATTTTATTCTTCGGAAAGAGAAGTGTTTGCCGAACTAGTTCCTTCCTAACTCAATTGCTCCTGGGGCAATCCCCACTTCTCTTCTCGTGATCAATGGGGGTACGTATCCCCCCCCCCCTTCCCTACTCTATCCCCACTCCACCCCAAAAAAATCACGATTTTTGGTCCTACAATTGCCTCACATTTTTGCATCGGCAGCTGAAACTAATCGACTGATTGTTTCTTGAAATTCAATCTTGGTGGTTTCAAGGTTCTGAATTTTCAGAATTAATTAAGAGTTGATGAGAAATTTTCTCGTCTTTCTTTTTTTCGTGGATTATGCGGGAGATGAAAACCAACACCCCGCTGGTCTGAATGAACACGGTTAATTCAACCATGGATTTCACTATCACGTATATCAGATGATACCGGCTTCTTCAGTAATTTGATTTAGCTCTTAATTAAAAATGAAAATGCAAATCGTTTTCTTGGATGTATTTTCATCGACTTCGTCCATCCTTTCTTCCTGAAAAGCGAGTTTTTCCCAAGAGATGGACTTCTTCTGGAATGCTATTCCTTGCATACAGAAACCATTATTATTGATTTTGTGTTATATTGCTGCGTGTCGACGCTTGTAATCTTTCCGTTTTCAAATATTTTAATTTGATGAATATTTTTAGGTTATACTAGGGGGCTACCCCTCCAGCTCGCTCCGTTCGCCAACCCTCATATGGCCCATATATGATCCCCATGATCCTTATTCTGACCCTTGTGACCCTTGATCTGACTCTCGTGACTCTCATTATACCCCTCCTGACATCTGATTGTGACCCGTCATTTCTCACCCCTAATTTTGGAGTCTTAATTTCGAGTCCTAAATTTTTACCACCAGAAGTCGATTTGGATTTTTCTAATATAAAGACAGAAATATATAGATACCCTTATCTTCACCCGTGTGACCCTTGGTATCTGACCCCCATAATTGTTAATCTGATCTTTGTAATCCGTAATCCGACCCTTGCGACCCTTATTTGAATCCTTGATCTGATCCTCATTATAACCATCATGACCCTTAATCTGATCCTTGTAACTCTTATTCCGATCCTTAATTTGATCGTTTTGAACATTATTCTGACCCTTGTAACCCTCAATCTGACGCTTGTGGCTCTTAATCTAATCCTCGTTGAGCTTATTCTGACCCTCGTGATCTTTATTCTGACCCTCATGACCCTTATTTTTCTCAGGAATTCTACCTTTTATGAGTGTAGGGAATCGATTCATCAAATTCTTTCTTCAATAATTTTTTTAAATAAAAGTCGGGCATTTGAATAGGCTGTTTTGACATAACATGCCATTCAAGATACGTAGAAAAAATAAATTATTTATTGCAAAAGTTTGACACTGACGAAAATTTTCATCTCGGACATATAATTTATACGTTTATTTTTTTCTTCGTATACCCATTCAGGTTTTTACGATTTGTTCCCTTCCCACCCCCCGAGATAAGACAGCAGAATTCAATAACTCAAGATGATAATCGTTGTCGTTTTATGTTGAGGCTCCAGTCGACTGGAACCAAAGAAGCATTTTTGCAATTTTTTTTATAAGATGCATAGTTATGGACTTATAAATTTTCAAAGTTAAGCCTCTTTGTTGTTCCGCCCTATCTTCCAAATGATGAACTGTAAATGGAGCAATCATAAAACAAAACAAGTGGTCAAGTGGTCCATAGGAATTGTAAAAGGGGAAAGGGCAACGTAATAATCTCTTTAAGATTAAAAAAAACAGAAGGATTAAAAAACAGCACAAAACCTCGAAGGCAAAGCGATCTAATGACTGCGAATTACAAATGAAAATGTCAATCATTTTTTTGATAAATTCTGTACATAAACTCATTTAATACCGTCATTTTTCTCAAAAAATTGATGAGATCTTTCATGGAAGGATTTTCATTTCCAAAATCTCATTTGTGAGATGTCCGAATTACTTGCCCAAAATGGATTGCTAACCATGGCTGCAGTCCTTGAAATCGAAAATTTTCCTATCTCTATCATAAATGTATTTTCATCCCCTTCTACCCCCTCCTTCCTAGGAATGTGAAATGACCGTCATTTTTCAATTCGGTCAGGTCAGGCAAAATTGACCGTTTTCTGACGATTTTCTGACACCGAGATAATTCCCCATGCAAAATGACCGTCATGAATAACCAGCGTCAAAAATTTGAGAAAATGACCAAAATTCCTCATATAGATGCAAATTAACGGTAATTTTATTTTTGGTAATTTTTTCGGTCACATTTTTGGTTATTTTATTTCATCAGTTAGGCGACGTAGGGTCCCTATGACCGCCAATAACCTTGCCGACACCGAGTAACCGAATAAAAATTTCTGTGTCATCTATATAGATGAGAATTGACCCTCAGAATTGAAATGGTCATTTTTTGAATTCCTGACCGAATCGTCAGATTTATGGACATGGTAATTACCCGTCATGATCCCGGTAATTGACCGTCATTTGACCGGTAATTTTTGTCACTCACATCCCTACTCCTTCCTAAAAGTCGATTTTTTCCTAAGAGATAGATTTCAACCACTTGAATGAATTCTCCACAATTTTCAAACGGTGGAAGAGTAGAAATCCATAACGTTTGTGGTCTCCCGACGATGAGAGAGGATCGTAAGGGGTGGAGGCTGGGGGAGAGTGAGGCAAAGTAATAATCCTCTTAAGAGCTGTAGCGAGCCGTTGGCGATCTGTCGTCAACGGTAAAAAGAAGAAAGATCGGAAAACAGGAGAAATGCTCCAGGGCAAAGCGATCTAATGACTGGGAATCCTCTTTATGGTTTACAAGAAGTTTTGACCGTTCGACCCGAGGACGAGATTTTCTCATTCTACTCGGGTGAGTCCTTTCTTCTCGCCTCCCGAGAGTAGTGTACCTCCGATGAGGTATTTCTATCTTGAGATTTTGTTCGATACTGATTTACAAAAATGGTCTTTGGGGTTTGAAAAGTAATAGTGAGAAGAGAACAAAACTCTGGTGAAGGAAAAGTAGAGGTGCAAATTTACCAATGATTGGAGGAAAATATTCAGGATGGGATATAGCCTAATTGGTGAAATGCGGTGGAAAATTCGGGAAGTCGTTACCCGAGTAGAAATTTCGTCGGTTTATCATCGGTTACCGATGAGGTGCAACCGACATGGTCACCGGTTCCACATAGCTTTCGACCTGCATGGAACTCATGAAAACGTCACGCAGTTACCTCACAAGTTACAAGTAGGTTGTAACCCATCAAAAACTCACGTGATTATTTATTAACCTCATTATTATTAACAATTTTTCAATGATTAATAACTCATTAATTGCCATGGGAAAGCATGCCCAATGATAAGAATCGATTTATACACGCAGAAAAATAAAAAAAAATCAGATTATCGGTGAGTGGTCACCCATCCAATTCCGAACCCTACTCGATGTTACTTAACTCTGGTGATCATTTGTTGTGCTGAAGTCCAAGTCTGCTATCCTGTGATTCTTGGGAATATAACATTTAGATATGCTAGATAAGGCGAAGATTCGGATTCTCTGGTGATTGACATATGGTTTTGCCCAGGGATAGGCATTAATCATTACTTTGGTAATGATTACAGCTCAGATTGATGATTATATTTGTAATCCATTAATCTCTCCACTGATTTTTTGATTACAAAACAAATCGGCAATCAGGACTCAAAACTCTTGAATATTTAATCAATCGATAATCATAACGTAAATGTGCTTGATTACTTAATAATTCATCAATCGCAAGTTGTATTGATGAATTTCTCCATCAATCGTCAATCAATTAAAAAAACTATTTAATTATTTCATCAAGCGTTGATTCGACTGAGAAATTATTTGATTAATTAATTAATCGTTAATCTGACTTAAAAATTATTTGATTATTTGATTACACGTTAATTCAACTCAAGACTTCTTTGATTGAATAATTCGTAATCAGAACTGAAACTCAATCGATTACTGTCAGATTACTAAATACTCATGTTTTTAGGAAAAATGAGACAGGAAGTCCTTTTTTATTATATTTTTTAAATTTAATATCATGATTTTTTCCATTTTATCATATCAAATGCAATCAAATTTTTTTTCAATTTTTTTTATTTCATGTGTTCTTCATAATAAAATCACAAAATGAAACTTGGGAAATTCCCAAAAATTCACATAAGAAAAATTCCAAAAGAATAAGTTATAAGAAAAATCTACCTTCATCGGCTTTATTCTATGAACAAATATCTATTAACAAATGCATAGGAAAATTGTAAGATTAAACGAACTTACCTGTAAGTGAAGTTCAATCGTAATTATATTCGCGCCTCTTCCGAGAGATCAAAGTATGTAGTACCTCCATCGCTCTGCCGATGGCGCCACAACATTCAGAGTCAACCAAATTTTTTCCAACTGGTGCTGCTCTAAACCCCAAGCGCCCGACTATCTCATTCCTTTAAAGCCTCCGTAACTATCGAGAGATCGGAGAATTCCGATAACAGGAATTCATTTAGGGATCTTAACAATATTGTCACGTCAAAAATGAAATAAAACTTGACGATACTCTATTTTTTTCTACACGTTAATGAAAATGATTTCTACAACTTTAGAAAAGAAAAATGAATTTAAGAAATAATCTAACCCCAAATCTAATTTAAATTTGAAAATAATTCCCGATAGAAATTCCCACTGGATGAAGGAATTAAAAGAATTTAAACACGAGTTTTAGATTAAAAATGACTGCGAAGAGTCTATATTTTAAAACAATAACACTGAAATTTTTAATACACAAAGACTTACAGTTGGAGAATCTCTGCTAATCCAATTGGTATGATTCACAAATAGTAACTTAAATAACTATTGTGCCGCGTTAAACCAACTCGATTTCTTTCGAGTTATGAAAAACAAAACGATATAACTAGCACTGAATTTAACACTAGAGTTAAAATTGAAAACTCGAAAAGAACAATATTAAATGAAATCCTGAAAGATTTCGATAATGAAATCAGTTTGTGAAAAACTGATGAAAATTAAACAAGCCACGAAAGACTTATTAAGTTGTCACGAAGGACTTATAAAAAAAACAAAGAATGTCACGAAGGACTAAAAATGAATAAGTCTTAAAAGACTAAAAATGTACTTGAAGAGTTACGGTGGAACTGAGGCACAAAACGACGCGCAAGTGGTTTTGTTACCTCAGCCTGAGGGTGTGTCCTCAGATGCACGGAGGGAAAAACTAGGGGACCAATGGCTAATGACCTTGGGCCCGAATTTTCCCTTCCTTACACTCCGCTCTCAATGTTTCAGGGTTAACTCCGACCCCTCTACATTGAGATGTCGAGAGTGTGGGCGGACTTTTCCAACCCTCGACTGCCAATGAGAATTGTTTCGGGAGGTCCCATTTTCTCCCTCCACAATCTCATTTATTTAAAACTAAAATTTAAACAATTAAATTCTTAAACAAATAGTTCTTATTTCATAATTTTCAAATATTCCAATATTCCCGAACATTATTTCGGATTGTTAAAATTATTTATTCTAAATAATAATTTTTTGTTACGCCGTTCTCGTTTATTTAAGAAAAATAAAAATTAAACATTTGAGATTGAATTACTGAATTCAACTCAATTAAAATACATATTTCGAAAATAGAAATACAGAAGATATGATTCCCTCACATTAAAATGAATGGAGTTAAAAATTTAACTATTTGAATCCGTAAATGAAAAGAAAAATAAAATGAAGAGAAAACGAAAATGAAATAATTTTTCATAAAGAGAATTGAACGGAGTTCAATTCGTAACGAGATCTATATTTTAATTGAATAAAAATATTCTTTCGAATTGAAGATCATTCGAAAGTATAAGTTAAAATTGTCCTAACGGAAAGTTTTTAATATCAAAATACTTGTCAGAAAATTCGCAATTAAACTGTACTGAAATTATTAATTTAAGAGAATATTTTTTAAACATTTGAAAATTGTCAAAAATAAATTTATGACTTCCCGTTACGAAGAGAAACTCGAAGAACCCCCATTAAGATTCCAAAAGGGACGGAAATTCGGATTTGGTTTTATGAGGGTCTGGCCTTGAAAGAAAACAGACCCCAAGCTAAAATAAGGGACAGTTTGAGTTTCCCCAATGTACTTGTCCATTGTACACGTCACGTCCGAATTATGAAACAAAGCAAAAGAGAGAGCTAAGACTGGGCGTGCACTTGAAATGCCTTCAGCATGACAAGGCCCTGACCCATGTCTATTACTTTACGATTGACTTTTCGGGGAAAAGTCAGCACGGAAAATGTAACTGCGATTTTACGACTTGCAGCTGGCCTTCGGGCCTTTTCAACTAAAAATTCCAACGCGATAAAAAACTTCCTATTTCAACGGTTTTTCCGTTGAATACTAATTAAAATATTTTTCGAAAGAAAATTTAAATTAAACAATTTCGACGGATGTCACAATATTTTTTGTAAGGGTGGGTGATCTCTCGGAAGAGGCGCGAATATAATTACGATTGAACTTCACTTACAGGTAAGTTCGTTTAATCTTACAATTATATTCGCGCCTCTTCCTTCGAGATCAAAGTATGTAGACTTTCAGAGAACGGTTACGGTTTTCCTTGTCTCTTTATATTTTATTCAATACAAGGAACAACCTTAGAACATCGTAATGTAACTTATAATAATGAATACAACAATCAGTCATCACGTTTGCTCCCTTTGCAGAGGGCCATAGCAAACTTACTTCCATCTTGAACAAGTTCTCTATTATAGAAACGAGCGAAGGTTTTGGACTTCTCAGTCCAACCAGCAGTCTTCAAGATAACATCAATTGGAACCCCGTTTCTCTTGGCCGCTGAAGTGGCCGCATGTCGTGTACTGTACGCTTTGAACTTATTAGTATCAATACCGCTTCCATCAAGAACCTCTTTTATCCAACGACTCAAGGTGGAAGCACCTACCACATCATGCGGTTTTTGAAATGAAATAAGAAGTTTCCTTTGGTCTCGCCTTAGAGTCTTCGTTGCTTCTAAATAGCACGCAAGGGCTGAAGCTGAACATATCAAATGATCTTGCTCATAAGCGGGAATTCTTAACAGAGGCTGTAATTTGCCTACACCTGAAGTTTTTATCTGATCAGGAATTTCAATCTGAAACCCAGAGCCTTCCCTGCTAATATTATCGATGTCAATCAACGCCAAAGTCTGCATACGATGTGCAGTAACCAACATCAGAAGTGCTGTGAGTTTTTGAGTTAATTTCTTTAAAGAGAGTGAAGAGTTCTCTCCCCATGTACTTCAATGATCCAAAACTATCTGAGGATCACACGTAGAGTCATACCTAGGATTGGAAGGTCTCCTTATAGCTACACCCTTAAAGAAACGTTTGATGAATGGATTTTCTCCTAGATCTGGGCCAAACAATAGTCCCAATGCAGAGCGATAAGAATTGAGTGTGCCATGTTTGGATCCTTTGTTAAATTCCTCCGTTAGAAACTTTAACACCGCCTCCGGAGATTTTTCAAACAATTCTCTATTTTCCTTTTGACAAAAAAACACCATTTCTTAAACCCGGTTTCATACTGCTTCTTAGTAGAATCTTTCAGTGAAGATAACATTATATCAGCTGCCGCTTCTGGGATGTTCTTCCTCTTGTAGGCTTCCCTGATAAGAGCGCAGCCACCAGGGTAAGTTTTTCCCATAGACGATGTGGTGTCCTGTCACAGGAAACGAGAAGGTTAATGTTGGGTTCGAAATAAATAGGAGTGGAGATGATCATCGACATGTACATGGGGAACCAGGGTTGAGCTGGCCAATCGGGTACAACGACCATACCTTCGGTTTGGTAAGACTTGATTTTTTGAAGCACGCGGAGGATAACTGAGAAAGGAGGAAATGCATAAAAGAAGTAACCTTCCCACGAAATGGTAAATGCGTCGATTGCTATTGAGTCTGGATCTCGTTTCCAACTCACGGATTGTTTACATTTAGCATTAGCTCTTGATGCAAACAAATCAATTTCAGGTCGACCAATTTTCTCAACAATTCTGTTGAATGTCTCTTGAGATAACTCGAATTCAATTTCCGACTCAACTTTTCGGGATTCGAAATCAGCTTCTATGTTATCCCTCGAGGCAATGTACGACGCAAATATCCATAAATCACGTCTTTCACAAAAATTCCAAATCTCCCTAGTTACTTTGTTTAATTTGGGAAATTTAACACCTCCTTTTTTATTTATATGACCGATTGCCGTTGTATTGTCAATTCTCAAAAGAATGTCACAGCTCCTAGCATTCCTTGCGAATGTTTTCACTCCCATTAAAGCTGCAATTAGTTCTAACTCGTTTATGTGTTTGGATTGTTTCTCGTCGATTTTCCAAAAGCCATTTGCTTTCGTTCTATCATAATAAACACCCCAACCACTATTAGAAGCATCAGAGAAAATTTCCATGACTGGATTGAAACATTTTATAGAGTTTACAGCAGAAAAGATATTATTCCTCCACCAATCCCAATCAGATCGAGAAATTCCTTCAAGGGACATTAAGGCCTCGAAGTTATTATCATTTTTCAATAATGCTACATATTCCATCCTCTCAAAACTTCTGATATGGACCCTTCCATACTTCAAACAAGGACAGCATGAGTTTAAGACACCGATAAATTTTGCAAACGCACGGATTTTCAGCTTATTCTTCTTTCTAACCTCATCAATTTGAGATAAAACCTTTTGTTTTTTCTTTTCAGGCAGTTCTATCATCATTTTTTGAGAATCATAAATGAATCCTAGGAATTTGCAACGCTGTGCTACCTTCAGGCTACTTTTATCGTAATTGATTACAAATCCTAATGATTTTAGTAATGAACAAGTCTCTCTCACATTATTTTCTGCTTCTTCTCGAGAATCTCCAATGAGTAATCCATCGTCCAGGTAAAAAACTGACTTGTAACCTTCTCTTCGCAATTTTGAAACAACTGGCTTCAACAATTTTGTGAATACGAAAGGTGCAACATTTAAGCCAAAAGGTAAACAAGTAAATTCATATAAATCACCTAAGAATTGAAAGCGCAAAAACTTTCTGTCCTCCTCAGCTACTGAGAGTAAATAGTACGCATCTTTTAAATCAACATTGGCCATGTAACAATCCTTTGTGAGGATACGACGAAAAACCTTGTCATCCTCCAATCTAAAATGTTGAGTATTAATAAATTTATTCAATTTTTTAAAATTTAAGATGAGTCTGTGTGAACCATCGGGTTTCGGTACGAGAAAGATAGGGGAAATGAATTGATCGTTACACGGGGATGCCTTTTGAACTGCTCCTTTCGTGAATTAACTCTTTGAACAAATCATTCAGGATAGATATTTCATCGGTAGACCTCTGTGGCTCGCCAGGAGGTATTGTCTGAAAAACCTGAGATGTGAAGGGGATTTTCAACCCTTCAATCCAACTAATAACAATTTTATCAGAAGTAACTTGAATCCAATTGTTGACAAAATCTTTCAAACGACATGCCGTACAACCTACCGGTTCTAATATTTCCTGTGTCTCAAGTGGGATTGGTTCGAGGTCCTGCCGAGGGGTCCTGGAAGTTGATGATTTCGGTCTCTGGGGTGGCTGAGTCTTCTGCCCGCCTGACGTCGAGTTGCGATGATAATTCGTCGTTGATCGGCGTGGCGGGCCCTTCCCGTTTTTTGGAGCAGTGTATGCCTGAGACTGTTTCTGATTTTGCTTGAGTGCATTCGTGACTGTTACCATAGCCTTGACCTTTTCTTCCACGTTTCCCCCAAAAAGCCACTCATCTGGTACTGTTGCCAGCAAAGTATCTCGCATTGAAGAATGGACGTTTTTCAGAATGTTGGATATCCGTGAAAACTCGGGTGACTCCCGTCAGGGCAGATAATACTGCAGATTTTTCCTCACTACCAGGCATTTTCAGCGTCAAGGAACAAATCTGCATCAACCCACTCAGACCAACTGCTAGTTTATTCTGTTTCTCGATTATTCGAGTGTCTCTTTTAACGATTGTGTCTTGAACCGAGGACTTGACACTCAAGTTCATTTTGGGGGGTTCAAGAAACAAACAATTACTGGGCAGCAGAAATTTACTTGAAAGATTTTTTCGTTCTTCTGTTGGCAGACCTTTCTCAATAATCTCGTGTAAACCAAATCTATCAAGAACTTCAGAATGTGCTGGTGGAGCTAGCTCTCTGTCCTTGATAACCTTGTCACCAATAGCTTCCAGTTCGTCTGGCTGTAATGGTGTCTCTATAGACTCAGTGGCTCCAGTCGGTTCGTCCTGTTTATCCGTTTTGCCCTGAGGAACGGCACTAGTATCATCCACCTTGGAGGAGGAATCCTGTGTGGAATCCTGTGTCTGAACATCAGGCTGTGAGGTTTTTGTAGTCTGAGAGAGGTCTGCAATGGAACTTCGTCTACTACTGCCAGAGGAAGAACTAGTGTCTGAAGTTTATGATCTGGGTGATCGAGAGTAACCTCTTAATGGTGATTTGCTTCTAGAGTAAGTACGACGACGACGAGAATGGGAGCGTCTGTAAGAACGTGACCGTTTCCTTGGACGAGAATGACTCCTCCCATATTTACCTCTGTGATAAGATGTCGATCTTGAAGAACGATCTCTACGACCTAGAAAGGAAATTAACCTCACATAATACTTACGATTTTTCCGGGTCATTTGTTTATTTATTTGTTTTCAGCGTTCTCGTTTAGTTGAACCAAACGAGAATCGAAATTAGAATTCTTCAGACGGTTGGACCAACCGAGAATCTGAGATTTCATTCAACTGTTGATTGGACCAGCAGCGAATTTTAAATCCGTACGCCAGGGTTATATACCCTGGTATAACCTCAATCCAGTAGTGATTTCCAAGCCTACCCTTTTTCTTGTGTTTTCTGTCCAAAACATCTTCCAAATCGGTCCGTAGTCGGCGAATTTTCCTCTCCAGATGATCCTCTTCTTCGGATGATGATTGTTTACGTTTTCCCATCGTTTTTAACGAATTTAATCGGGCTAGATGTGACGCCTTCGGCACAACAATAAAGAATGAGATAGTCGGGCGCTTGGGGTTTAGAGCAGCACCAGTTGGAAAAAATTTGGTTGACTCTGAATGTTGTGGCGCCATCGGCAGGGCGATGAAGGTGCTACATACTTTGATCTCGAAGGAAGAGGCGTGAATATAATTGCAGAATTTTTAATAGAATTGGTGCAAAAAATGAAATTTTTCCATAGAATTTTAATAAAAATCTCATAGAATTCTTGTAGAGTTTCAAAGAAAATCAATAGAATTTTTTAGGGAAAGGGACATATTTTGACATATAATTTTGTTTGTTAGTCATTTATGATATTTGTTTTTTTAGTTCAAAGTTGCATAAAAATTTCGTGTATGTATGACGGGAAAAGAGGGAAATTTCTATTTATTCCCGTTTTTGTTAATTATGAGAATCTAGAATCTATTTTTTTTGTTAATATCCGAGATGATTCGGTAATGTGCCTTGCTGAAAATTATTGGAAAATTATCATTAAATATATTGTGTTATGTTATGCTATCAAGAGATTTTACTTCCACTATACGGTGGAGTGTCCTCTATCTACTACCACAAGATCAGTACTCATAATGAATGGATACAAGACTCCAAAAAACATCAAATATACACACAATCCTGATACATAATTCTTTTAGTATCCAAGTATTTTTCAATGTCGATGAATAATTGATTAAGTAATCGAATAATCATGAATTTCAATTACTGATTGCTTATAAAATTGAAAAATCCAGGATCTCGAGTAGTGGTTAATTAAAAAAATTGAATAATCTCCAGCTTCGATTAATGTTTATATAAATAATCATATATTTACCGGATGTGATTAAAAATTAAGCAGATAAATCAAATAATTGGAATGTCAATTATTGATTAATCAATTTAATCGGTTATTGCCGACCTTGATTGCCGATTAACGACGTAATCGAGAATATTCCAATTTTATTCTTGATTACCGGAATAATCAAAAAATTTTGTCTTCAGATTATGTAATTGATGAAGTAATTCCTTAATCATAATCCTCGATTACGATTATACCGATCCCTGATTTTGCCCAAACTTCAACTATCACCCTTCCTGAATAATGAACCTCATTTCTGACCCTCGCGACTCATTTCTGACGTTCATTTCTGACCCTTGTGACCCTTATTTCTGACGTTTATTTTTGAATCTCATTTCTCACCCTTAGTTTTTATCGTTTTTTGTGAGCTTCATTCCTGACCCTCCTGATCCTTATTTCTGACGTCTATTTTTTATCCCCATTTTTGACCCTCGTGACCCTTATTTTCGACGTTTATTTTTAACACATTTCTGACCCTCGTGCTCCTTATTTCTGACGTTTATTTTTGAATCTCATTTCTGACCCTTATGACCGTTAGTTTTTACCCTTTTTTGTGAGCTTCATTCCTGATTGTCGTGACCTTTATTTCTGACGTCTATTTTTATCCCCCTTTTTGACCCTCGTGACCCTTATTTTTAACTCTCATTTCTGACTCTTCTGACCCTTATTTCTCACATTCATTTTTTATCCCCATCTTTGACCCCTGCGACCCTTACTTCTGATGTTTATTTTTGACTCTTATTTCGGACCCTCGTGACCCTCAGTTTTGATGCTTCTTTCTGACCCTAATTCCTGGTCCTCGAGACCCTCGTGACTCTTATTGTTGACCCTTGATTTTAACCCTTATTTCTGACCCTTGATTTTGACCCTTCTTTAGGTTACTGATGGATTTTCTGATGGGATCCGTTATGCCCGACCGGATTTGGACAATTAAATTTCTTTAACACCTTATAAGGGACAAATAAGTTACAAAGGGGTGGAGCTATATAAGTTAGTGATCGGTGGTAAACTCATCTGTCACCCGCAGTGATCATCCCTACTAGTATTGTTGCGCTTGAAACCTACAGGTTACACGTCAGGTACAACCCATGAGTCAGTAACCTGCAACAAACTCATAGGTTCCCAATGCACATTGGTGGCTTCCGACGAAATTTCTGCTCGGATAATGACGTTGAGAGGGAGGTATTATGGCGCGCGTTGGGCCCGTTTTCCAATAAAGACTGTCTGGAACGAAAATGTTAGAGGGCTCATCCAGGGTCGAGTGCAATAACAAGAAGAAAGGTGATAATTGCACTGGACAACGTGGGTTATTCGGATGGGGAATTATAAACAGTTTAAAAGTATAAAATGGAGTTTTCAATGAGGGGATTAAGACAGTCTTGGCATGATTGTGGAATTGAGAAATGTCCTTTACAAATGTTGAAGAAAATTGAGGATTATTTCAATAAAACGTGTTGAATGAAATGTTGAATGAAGTGTTGAATGAATACAATTGAAGAGATTCTAGCGAAGATATTTGAGGAATATTCTTGAATGAATTTTATGATTTTACGATTGTCTAAACGATGGGACTGAATTTATTATTGATTCTACGAAATTTTACTGGGAAAAATGTTTGAGTTGAGACGGGAAAATTCTAATGATGCATACATTGAAATGATTTAAATACAAATAATGATGATTTGCCGTGGTTTGACACGCAACAGATCAAATAATAAATTTGTGCGTAAAACAAAAATACTGTCTGGAGCTAAATTAGGATTACGTCACGGAGGAAATTTCGGAGAAAATGGATAAGGCTGTGACAAACAGACGGAAGTCTGTCTCACTCGAGTTTGTCGGAAAATAAAAATGTCTACGGCTTACTCCTTGCGTAGCCTTACCTTCCAAATTAAATTTAATGGATCCTAGCCTTTAAGATAAATATCTCCTATAAAAGTCAATCGAACAATAATTTCTGAAATGGTGATAGGTTCTATAAATCATAAGGAAAATCGATTTTTCTACCAGAACTCTCCGGAATGTATTCAATATATTTTAAATTTGATGTTCCAGACAAATTATTCAGTTTTATAAATTAAATTTAAGAATACGAGAAAAGAGAGAGAGATAAAGATAAATTCTAATAATTTTCGGAAGCAAAATGATTTCAACGGAGAAATTCGAGCTAATTATAAATTTTCCTATAGTGCTCACCCTTACAATTTCCCCGTAATAATAACGATTTAACAATGGGAGCAGCGATGCCCCAAGGCAAGTTCAATGTGTCGTTCCGATATATCCAATATATCCAATTATAAAGATAACACTGGTTTAGTTTAATCGTTTTTACCAAAAGTCACTTCAAATTTGTTTAAATGTTCATGTAAAATTTTTCACTATTTAACTAAGTCCTGTCTCTCAACACATATCACATAAGTGAACCACGAAGATGTTTGTGATTGTTCACAATTTTTACTGTAATGACACTGATAGAGTCGCAAATCGAATGCGTGGTTTACTGGTCCAAAAAGCCTTCTTTTGGAATCTATAGATTTAGAAGGGACGGCTTACGGCGTTGGCAGATTTTATTGAAAACTATGGGGACAATTACAGGAGTCAAGCGGGGAAATGCTCGCGATGGCTCCTCAAGCGCCACTGAATTTTGGAATTGTGCGCATTAAGACGTATCCAAGTCTTTTGGCAAATGCTAGGACAGCATCCTCGAAGGCACACGTGCCTATAAGTGTGAGCTTTAGGTCTTGCGGATGGTAGAAGAATTTGTGAGGTTTGCAGGTAACATCCGGTGAGCACTGAATAAACGAAATTTAGCGAGCGTGAATACGAATAAAATTTGACATTATTGGCTTCCGGATGGATGCCGCGTTTGGTTTCAGCATTACGCCGACGTTTTGCAAACATTGCAGTCTGCATCTTCAGGGCTGTGAGCTCAGATTCTGAGCTCCGATGTCTGAGGGTAGTCCTTTTATGCCTTCCCCTGTGATGGTGGGGGTAGGGGAAGGGAGGGGGGGTCAGCCAATCATATGTTTTAATTGATCAGCTGATCAATTAAAAAACCGGGGGGACGGTTTCCCAAATAGGGTTCACTTGATATCCTTTGTCACTGTTGAGGTTGTTAGGGTTTTTGTAGATCTCCAAGCCTTCTCGGTATTTCCTTTCGAAATATCCTTGAGACTTGGCCGACATTCTGGCTTAATCGTACTCGATCCTATGTCCACTGTCCATCCAATGTTCAGCAAGTGCAAACTGTTGTAAGTGACCGTATTTGGAACACCGTTGATGTTCCTTGATCCGTGTACTGATCTTCCTCCCGGTTTCACTAATGTACACTTTTCCGCATGAGCAGGGGATCTCGTAAACTCCTGGTGTACTCAGAGGCGGTCTGCGATCTTTCGCACTCGGCAGCATCTGTCCAATCTTCTTTGGGGGTTGGAAGATTGTTCGGATATTGCGTTTGCCGAGTACTCTGCTGGTGCGTTCAGTGGTGCTTCTCAGGTAGGGGAGGAGGGCCACTTTACGTTTCTCCCGATTTTCTTCAGGATTAATCTCCTCTTGAGGAGATGAGAGCTTGCTCTGTAGCTTTCGCTTGACCTTTCGAATTTGTTGGATGTTATATCCATTCTTGGTCAGAGCTGTCTCTACATGTTCAACTTCGCTGTTGACGTTGGAGGGTTGGAAAATTTTAAGAGCTCTGTACATTAGGGAGCTTATGACAGAGTTCTTCTGGGAGGGGTGGTGATGGGAGGCAGCATTGAGGTACCTGTCTGTGTGGGTCGGCTTGCGATATAGTTGATGACCCAGAGTGCCATCCTCATCGCGACGAACCAAGACATCCAGAAATGGGAGGCATCCGTTCTGCTCAATTTCCTTGGCGAACTTGATGCTTGGGTGCTGAGCATTCAAGAACTCTAGGAATTGGTTTAGATCAGTCTTTCCATGTGGTCAGGTAATAAAAGTATCATCCACATACCTGAGCCACACAGCAGGTTTCTGCGCTGTTGACTTCAAAGCTTCATTCTCGAAGTGTTCCATAAATATATTTGCAATGATCGGGGAGATGGGAGAACCTATTGCTGCTCCCGATTTTTGCTCATAGAACTCTCCTTCGAACTGGAAGTATGTGGAGGTCAAGCAGTGGTCAATCAAGGGGAGGAATTGGGGAGAGATGTCGTTGGACTCCTTGATTATTACCAAGGTTTCCGGGATTGAGACGTTGGTGAAGAGTGATTCTGCATAAAAACTGAATAGGATGTCATCTGGAGAAGTTCTGAGATTCTTCAGTTTGTTGACGAAATCCAGCGAGTTCTGTATGTATGAACCATTCAGGCCAGTCAACTTTTGGAGTAGTTTCGTGAGAAACTTGGCCAGCTGGTAAGTTGGCGCTCCAATGTTGCTGACGATGGGCCGGGGAGGAACACACTCTTTATGAATTTTGGGGAGTCCATAGAGTCTAGGAGGGAAGGATTGTTTGAGAGTGAGAAATTTTGTCAGATCAGCTGAGAATCCAGCCTTCTTCAGGAGATCAGTAGTNGACATTCTGGCTTAATCGTACTCGATCCTATGTCCACTGTCCATCCAATGTTCAGCAAGTGCAAACTGTTGTAAGTGACCGTATTTGGAACACCGTTGATGTTCCTTGATCCGTGTACTGATCTTCCTCCCGGTTTCACTAATGTACACTTTTCCGCATGAGCAGGGGNTGGAGTTTTGTGTAAACTCTGGAGTCACCCAACCAAGGATCGGCATAATCGTAATCGAGGATTATGATTAATGAATTACTTCATCAATTGCATAATCTGAAGACAAAATTTTTTGATTATTCCGGGAATCAGGAATAAAATTGGAATATTCTCGATTACGTCGTTAATCGGCCATCAAGGTCGGCAATAACCGATTAAATTTATTAATCAATAATTGACATTCCAATTATTTGATTTATCTGATTAATTTTTAATCACATCCGGTAAATATATGATTATTTATGTAAACATTAATCGAAGCTGGAGATTATTAGATTTTTTAATTAACCACTACTCGAGATCCTGGATTTTTCAATCTTATAAGCAATCAGGAATTGAAATTCACGATTATTCGATTACTTAATCAATTATTCATTGGCAATGAAAAATACTTGAATACTAAAAGAATTATGTATCAGGATTGTGTGTATATTTGATGTTTTTTGGATTCTTGTATCCATTTATTATATGTGCTGATCTTGTGGTAGTGGATAGAGGACACTCCACCATGTAGTGGAAATAAAATCTCTTGATAGCATAACATAACACAATATATTTAATGATAATTTTCCAATAATTTTCAACAAGGCACATTACCGAATCATCTCGTATATTAAAAAAAAAATAGATTCCAGATTCTCATAATTAACAAAAACGGAAATAAATAGAAATTTCCGTCTTTTCCTGCCATACATGCTCGAAATTTTTATGCAACTTTGAACTAAAAAAATAAATATCATAAATGACTAGTGTTGTGTTTGAAAATATAAAAATATTTGAATATATTTTATAACCAATCAATTATAAATTGACCCATGGGAAAAATATTCTGGAGAATCGAACAATCGAACGCTACGATTTACCAACTTGAAACGCGGCCTCATCCACGGAATGTGACGAGCAAGCAGAAATTTTTCGAAATCACCCACCAGCATCACACCACCTGAGCATTGACCGCGCGATAAATGATGAAACTCTCGGGCATTCACCGAAATGCACTGAAGGAAAAATCAAAAATCAAGTCAGTCTTGTCCTAGCATCGACGAAGAGCACACAAAGGGGCGAACTCCTCGCGATTGCCAAGTACCTGGTTCCGGAATCAGTTATACCCTCTGCCCGGCTTCTATTCGGTGATCCAAGTATCGGGAATATACTCAATTACAATTACGCACATCTTCATAGTAATTGGTCCAAAAGACAATATTAAAAAATCGAGCTCTAGTGTTATCGGTCCGCGAGTTGAAAAATTACTTGTTGTGCTGGTGCGCTAGTTCACGTGAGATAAGGACTCAAAGAAAAATAAAATAAAGGAACAAGAAATACTACATTCTCAAAAATCTTAACCAATAAACATAATTTCGGAGACGATAAAGTGTATCTGCAAACTTAAAACGTGAGTAACATTGATCCTAGTTAATTTGGCAAAGAGGATTAGTCTTTTCTCTCTCTCTCCCTTATGATTGTTAGGAACTCGATGTAAATTCACGGTATTAAAGTATCAGATGTAAATTGATAACGGATAGTATTTAATTCTTGAGTAATAAATGCAATCTACTTTTAAATTGCATTTAGCATATATTCTCTCTTTTAATTAGATTAGACCCATACCCTCAATTCCTTATGATTCGACAGATGTGTTCAACACTTTAAAGGTATGGATCCATACTAAACAAAAATAATTATTTTGTGCTCGGAGGTAATAATTGTGTTCTATTCAAATAAATATAACCCAATTATTCCATATCTAACACTAGCAAACAAAATTACATGTCAAAATATGTCGCTTTCTCTAAAAAATTCTATTGATTTCCTTTGAAACTCTACAAGAATTCTATGCGATTTTTATTAAAATTCTACGGAAAAATTTCATTTTTTGCACCAATTCTATTAAAAATTCTGCAATTTTCCTATGCATTTGTTAATAGATATTTGTTCATAGAATAAAGCCGATGAAGGTCGATTTTTCTATATAACTTATTTTTTTGGAATTCTTCTTATGTGAATTTTTGGGAATTTCCCAAGTTTCATTTTGTGATTTTATTATGAAGAACATATAAAATAAAAAAAAATTGGAAAAAAATTTGATTGTATTTGATATGATAAAATGGAAAAAATCATGATATTAAATTCAAACAAGCAGGGGTTCGAGCCTTTTTGACCGAAGCCATCTGACCGTTACTTTATGAGTTATAACTCTTTTTCTTTCTTTCATTTCTACCAATTCCATTGGTAGTAAGCTTCCGAATGGATCTGTAGTAATTCTATTAAAAAAGAAAAAAATGGAAACAACAAATCCGCTCAGATTAGATATCAACAATGTCAGTGGAAATAACTCCCTCCTGATGAAAAAACAGATAAACGGAAATATCTCGAAAACTTTGTACGAACGGGTACATATGGTGTGATTGATTCGGATAAAAGGCATCAAACCATATATACCCGTTCATGCAAGCAAATATTTTGAGAAAAACAAATTGAAATCGGTTGCGTAGTTTTTAAGCTATTACACATAAAAGGTTTTCAAAGAAAGTCGAATATCTCGGAAATTACTCATGCAATTGAGCTTATTTTCAACAGGAAGGATGGTTATCATGAGAGGAAGATTCTCTCCAAATTTCAAGTTGATATCTCAATTTTTGCACAAGCTAGAGTGATTACAAGGATTTTTATGAAAAAATAGAAAAACGGAAATATCTCGAAAACTTTCTATGAACGAGTATATATGTTTTGATTTATTCGGATAGAAGGCATCGAAACGAATATTACGAAAAATAAAGAATTGAAATCGGTTAACTGGCTTCGAAGATATTAGCGAAAAACCATTTAAAAACGAATAGCTTTTTCGCGAAAAACTATTGGATCAATCGGGCTGAACTTTCGCACAGGAATAGTCCTTATTATGGTCTATAATCTGACAAAATTTCAGATTTTTTGGAATAAGTTTAGCCAATTCTAGTTTTGAGGCTTTCGCGGCCATTATTAATGACTTGGTTGGCTTCCGGATGGATGCCGCGTTGAGTTTCAGCATTGCGCTGACGTTTCGCAAACATTGCAGTCTGCATCTTGAGGGCTATGAGCTCCGATTCTGAGCTCCGATGTGTGGGGGCAGTCCTTATATACCTTCCCTTGTGGTGGTGGGGGAAGGGGAAGGGGGGGGTCAGCCAATCATGTTTTTAATTAATCAGCTGGTCAATTAAAAAACCGGGAAGACGGTTTTCCAAATGGGGTTCACTTGATATCCTCTGTCCCTGTTGAGGTTGTTAGAGTTTTTATAGATCTCCAAACCCTCTCGGGATTTCCTTTCGAAATACCCTTGAGACTTGGCCAGCATTTTGGCTTGGTCGTAGTGGATAGTATGTCCAGTATCCGTCCAGTGTTCAGCCAGGGCAGACTGTTCTAAGTGACCGTATTTGGAGCACCGCTGGTGTTCTTTGATCCGTGTACTGATCTTCCTCCCGGTTTCTCCAATGTACACTTTCCCGCATGAGCAAGGGATCTCGTACACTCCTGGTGTACTCAAGGCTGGTCTTGGATCCTTCGCGCTCGGCAGCATCTGTCCGATCTTCTTTGGGGGTTGGAAGATCGTTCGGATGTTATGTTTACCGAGTACTCTGCTGATGCGTTCTGTTGTGCCTCTCAGATAGGGGAGGAGGGCCATTTTAGGTCTTTCCTGGTTTTCCTCAGGAACAGTCTCCTCTTGGAGAGATGAGAGCTTGCTCTGTAGCTTTTGCTTGACCTTT
>NW_021680798.1:186909-210164 GCF_001412515.2 Diachasma alloeum | reverse complement strand
CTAACAACCTCAACAGGGACAGAGGATATCAAGTGAACCCCATTTGGAAAACCGTCCTCCCGGTTTTTTAATTGACCAGCTGATCAATTAAAAACATATGATTGGCTGACTTCCCCCCCCCCTTCCCCTTCCCCCACCACCACAAGGGAAGGTATATAAGGACTGCCCCCACACATCGGAGCTCAGAATCGGAGCTCATAGCCCTGAAGATGCAGACTGCAATGTTTGCGAAACGTTGGCGCAATGCTGAAACTCAATGCGGCATCCATCCGGAAGCCAACCAAGTCAAGTTTAGCCAATTAATTACTCAATTTTCAAAAATTGACCACCGGAAAAGTGGCGATGGACATTGACACCGACAGACATGGTCGCTAAACTTCGTATTTTTACGTTTCAGACCATTCTAAATCATTTATAATCAAAATTAGAGAATGTGAAAACAGCACGATGACAATGCTTCCATTCGGAAGCAAAAAATTATACAAAATATACAAAAAATTAAAATTCAATATTTTTAATGAATATCTCACACCGCATCGTTCCTTAGGCTGGAACGTTTGTAGGAATGAATCATATGGTACGAAAATATTATTACTTTTTAGAATTTTCCAAGTAACTGCTCAGATAATTCAAGAAGAATGAAAATCAGAATTCATACCCTACAATTTATGAAAGACATTCCCATCCTGAAAAATCAAATCCCTTAAGCAGATTTCTTTTCTCCCCTCAATTTAAGAGACAATCTTTTCAATTCACGATTATTGCAACTACAGTTCATTGAATTGGTGTTTGAGTTTTGATGGGATGAATGAAATTTCATCAAAACTTTGCTTAAAAATTAATTTTTGTTCCAAATAATTTTTAATAGCTATGGAACACAGAGTTTCCTCGAAAACCGATCAACGAAGCAGTGCTCAATTTTCATCGGTTAGTCAACATTTTCCGTCTCTGTGTGCACGTAGTCCACGTAGGCTTTTGCCATCCTCTCCCCAATCCCTACAGAGACTTCTTGGATTCACCCGCATCACAAGAGTCGTCTCTTGAATGCATCCCGCCGACTTTTGATGATGCAGAAGCAACCCAGACGTACAAATTGGAATATCTCAAAAACTTTATACTAACGGGTATATATATTTTAATTTATTCAGATCGGAGGCATCAAAACAAATATTTGGAAAAAAAATTGAAATCGGTTGAATAGTTTCTGAGCTATTGCAGACCGAAGGTTTTCAGGGAAAATCGAATATCTCGGAAACTACTCGGTCGATTGGGCTCATTTTCAACAGAAAAGATTGTCATCGCAGGGGGAAGATTCTTTCCAAATTTCAAGTTGATTCCTCTATTTTTGCACAAGCTAGCGTGATTACAAGGATTTTTATGGAAAAAATGAAAATCTGAAATATCTCGAAAACTTTGTATGAACGTGTATATATGTTTTGATTGATTCAGATAGAAGGCATCGAGACGAATATTTTGAAAAAAAAATTGAAATCGGTTGGCTAGTTTCGAAGATATTAACGAAAAACGATTTAAAAATGAATAGCTTTTTCTCAAAAACTATTCGATCGATCGGGCTGAGTTAGTTCTAGTTAAGTACTATAATCTGACAAAATTTCAGATTTTTCGGAATAAGTTTAGTCAATTTATTACTCGATTTTCCAAAAAATGACCACCGTACAGGTGGCGATGGACATTGACACCGACAGACACCCCCCAAACTTCGTATTTTTACGTTTCAGATCATTCTACATCATTTCCAAGCAAAATTAGAAAATCGATAAATAGAACGATTACAATGCTTCCATTCGAAAGCAAAAATATAATAAAAAAGGACTTCCTGCCTCATTTTTCCTAAAAACATGAGTATTTAGTAATCTGACAGTAATCGATTAAGTTTCAGTTCTGATTACGAATTATTCAATCAAAGAAGTCTTGAGTTGAATTAACGTGTAATCAAATAATCAAATAATTTTTGAGTCAGATTAACGATTAATTAATTAATCAAATAATTTTTCCGTCAAATCAACGCTTAATGAAATAATTGAATAATTTTTTTAATTGATTGACGATTGATGGAGTAATTCATCAATACAACTTGCGATTGATGAATTATTAAGTAATCAAGCACATTTACGTTATGATTATCGATTGATTAAATATTCAAGAGTTTTGAGTCCTGATTGCCGATTTGTTTTGTAATCAAAAAATCAGTGGAGAGATTAATGGATTACAAATATCATCATCAATCTGAGCTGTAATCATTACCAAAGTAATGATTAATGCCGATCCCTGTACCCAACATCCCACAGAGCTTTCCGGAGTAGTCGTGCTTATCCATAACCACCGTGGCATTGCCTTTGTCTGCCGAAAGAATAATGAGATCGTTATTCTCTTTTAGACTACGCAGTGCAAGACGTTCCTCCCTAGTGAAATTGTCACAAGGAGGAGTAGCCTTGTGGAGGACGTTGAACAACTGCCTCCCGATCTCATCACTGGTCTCCTGAGGAAGATGGTAGATCGCTGTTTCAATCCGACTAATAATTTACTCAGTAGGGATCTTTTTGGGGGCAACAGCGAAGTTGTGTCATATTTGCTCAGATTCTTCACAGTGTAGGTGACGGTCGGGACTTTCTCCTGGGGGAGCAGCTTCTTGAACTTACTCTTTTGATTCTCGGTCCTCATCTCGGCTGTTTGGACTGCTTGCTCATGTGTAAGACGATGAAAGAACACGAGTTTTCACGATTCGCTTGAATTACAAAAACGGTTCTCTCTCTCTTTCGCTAGCTATAACTAATTAAATTTAAGAATTTCCTCATATATGTGAGCCCATGAATTATTACGCTAGTCAATATCAGAAGCATAGGCTCTGTGAGACTCACGGGTATGTATGTTCACGCTTCGAGGGTTATATATCTAGAATGATGGGCTGCTAACGGAGGCTTGTAGTGTGATTGACTATCTTGAAGTCGATCGTCAGTGTCGTTGCGTGGGTGAATCACTGCTGCATATATTTCATCTTCATGGTGTGGGGGTCCCGAAATTTCAGCTTCCGAAAGAATTCGTAAAGGAATTACTTTGCGTGGACAAATTGATAACATTGACAAGGAGCTCGATCGCTGTTTGTTCGCGGGGAATGCAGGATATGTGGGAACCTCTTCTGATTGAATCGCCAGTCTACCCTTCTTACAGGAACACAGTAGAGTCATTAATAGGTTAAATTCTATCTAAATTCTAATTCTCTTAGAACTAACGATCTAACGATTTTTTTAGGGGAAAAAATTTCCGCTTCACCCAGCCGGGAATCGAACCCGGGTCTCCCAGATACGCGCCGGGCACTCTTACCGACTAAGCTACCGGGAACCACAGAAATTCACTCTCAAATTCACCTCAAACACCGCCTAACCTCCTTTAGGCATTAAAGAATTCTAAGAGAATTAGAATTTAGAGAGAAAAAATTTCCGCTTCACCCAGCCGGGAATCGAACCCGGGTCTCCCAGATACGCGCCGGGCACTCTTACCGACTAAGCTACCGGGAACCACTGAAATTCACTCTCAAATTCACCTCATACACCGCCTAACCTCCTTTAGGCATTGAAGAATTCTAAGAGAATTAGAATTTAGAGAGAAAAAATTTCCGCTTCACCCAGCCTGGAATCGAACCCGGATCTCCCAGATACGCGCCGGGCAATCTTACCGACTAAGCTACGGGAACCCCAGAAGTTCACTCTCAAATTCACCTCACACTGAGAGAAAAAATTATTCCTGCCAAGGATTGATATTCCCGTCAGAAGATAATATTTTTTCAGAACGAATTTTTCCAGGACAGTCATTTTCAGAGAGTCCAAGTCTATCCTCAAAAATTACAGTGATGTTGAACAATCTGATTATTATGCTACATATGACCTTGACAAAATGTTCTCCGATATCTTCCGGATTTTACAAATTGGCGATTTTCTCAGGTAAAGAAAATTGGAATAATTCCAAATGTTAATAATTATTATTGGAGTTTCTTCGAGGTCATATGCAGAAGAATATTCTTATAGATCACCATAATTCTCACGCTTAGAACTGATTTCGGAGCACCTGGAAATGACTGGCCTGGAGAAATACGTTCCAAAAGAGATATTTTCTTCTACTAAGAGTATGAAAAAGATATCACCAATAACATTTTCTTGGAAGGAATAAATTTTTTTCTCAGTGTATACACCGCCTAACCTCCTTTAGGCATTAAAGAATTCTAAGAGAATTAGAATTTAGAGAGAAAAAATTTCCGCTTCACCCAGCCGGGAATCGAACCCGGGTCTCCCAGATACGCGCTGGGCACTCTTACGGACTAAGCTATCGGGAAGCACAGAAATTCACTCTCAAATTCACCTCATACACCGCCTAACCTCCTTTAGGCATTAAAGAATTCTAGAGGAATTCTTTCGTTGGAGAATTTTCTTAGAATTCACAGTTTTTCTAAGAGAATTCTCCAGCGAAAAACTGTGAATAAGGTACCTGCTAGGGTTAATAAGCTCAGTCCTCCTAGCGACCCGAATGTCAGCAGTTTGTGATGATACTCCTCCTGATGTTTTTTCCCTATTTCCTCTAATCTGCGACGAGCTTCGTCCAGCCACATTTCGCTTGATAAATGATCTTTGATGTTTGGAAAAGAATCAACGCGAATACTGGTAAGCGCGTTGGCTTTCTCTGGTATTTGGGCCAATTCTGGGGCAAAGTCAGTGATAGATAAATTCACTGGTGGTAAGTGAACTTCGAGCTCCGTAGTTTCGAGGATACCCAAGTGTGATATGAGGTCCCCTGATGTCCTGAGGTCGCAGTCTCTTCCCAACGTGATAATACCAGTACCAGTGATGTTCACCGCGTCTACGAGCTTCTGTTTACAAATTATGTCCCCTTGTTCAGGCTCAATTGTGGTGAAGAGCCATTGAGTCCCCGTACCCAAGTTGGTTCATTCGGTACCTCTTGACGTGGTGATCTTTATATCACAAGTACGTAATACGTCTGCCGATGGTTTTAACAAAAGCATAATTTCACAGACTTGTTGTTGTAACGCGTTGCTGATGGGGAATCGTGGCAGGCAGGCAATCCGGGTTCCCAATGTAGAACATCCCTCCAAATCTTCCTGATGTAGTAAAGCGTACCTCCTACGATCTTCTGAGACGAACATGTACGACTTCTCGGGTGTAACGTGAGCCGATATGGTTCGGTTACCAATGAGCTGTGGTCGACGACAAGAGCGTAAGCGCTAACGATTGTAAATTTCTCTGTCCAACAATGGCAGAGTGATGATGGCTAGCAGACGTCTTGTATAGGTTCGTAGTAAATGCCAGGGTTATATTTTAGGTAGTGGACCGTGTAGGGCGCTTGATCTTCGCGTGGAGTATCTGCAGGTTGTTGTAGATGCCATCCATAAAGAGGTTGAAACATCTACAGCGCTCCCAGTAGAAAAATGAGTAGTGCAGTTGCCATGACTCCGCACAATGTTCACGTTACCCTTACCTCACATTTATCAAATATAAATTTGAGTGAACACGGCTTCGATAAAATTTTGCTCTGACAATTTGGCTGCACGATATATTTATTGTTATTAATTGATTTTATTTATTTTCATATTTTAGTTTTCTAAGGAGACAATTCAAAATGTCAGTACAAAATTTTATTTATTCAATTTTTTTATTTTATTCATTCAGGCACTGGCCTGACCTCATTAGGATGCCTCATAAATCGTTCACCATCGACATCTTCTATTATAAGATCGCCGTGTTCAGTAATTTCCACAATCTCATAGTCAGTTCGATAATGACCATCAAATTTACTCTTGCGAGGTCTCATCAATATATCGACGCTCTAACCCACCTTGAAATGTACAGGATTCGCATCACGATCGTACAGTTTCTTCCAACGTCTCTTAGCGCTGTCAAGATTATTGGCGGCAACGATCTGGATTTTATCCAACTTTGAAACTAGATCAATTATGTAATAACTGTAAGTCTCGATTGTTTTCTCATCGCGGAACTCTGATGGCAACCGAGCCTTTCTACCAAAAACCAATTCAAAAGGTGAGAAATTTGTTGCTGAGTCTACCGAAGTATTATAAGAGAACATGGCAAATGGAGGACCAAGTTACAATCTTCCATGTTTTCCAATACAGTTCGTAAATATTCAACGAGAACGTAGTGACTTCGTTCAAGGGCCCCGTTGGTCTGAGGCCTATAACCCGATGTAGTCACATGTTTTTCGTTAAATATTTCTAATACTTGCGTAAATATCTTGCTAGTGAAGATGGTTCCTCTATCCGACAATAGTGTTTTGGGTGTTTTGGGTGTTTTGGCTTCTGCAATGGTTTCGGTACGCAAGTCTGGGAGAGCTGAGGCTAAGCAATACTTAGTTAGGTTATCTTGAATAGTAAGTATGTGCTGATTTCCACGGGGCCTACGCATGAGGGGCCCTACAGTATCTATGGAAACTCTCTCAAAAGCTTCCAGAGGCGTGTTCGTAATCACCATAGGTTGACGAGTTTTTATTCGCGAAAGTTTTTGTTCTCGACACGTGTGACAGTGACGGATGTATTCTATCACATCTTGAGCTATGGCCAGCCAGTAAAATCTTTCTCGAATTGTGACCTCCTACTAGACTGTTGTGGGCTTCACGGATAATTTGGGGACGTATTTCCTCACTTCGATTTTCAATTTTCCCGTGACATAAATAAATCTGCATCGGATACGATTCGAATACTTCCTCGAGTAACGGGCGAATGTCTAATTTATTTACTTCATCACCGCTGGTCGCTACTCGGAAAGATGTTATCCGATAGTGTTGTAACGCGTCACGAAGATGTGATAAGCCTGACAATACGTCATTGATATAAGGTCTTTGGGTATGATGATTCTTTACAATCACCGTAAAAGTTTTATACTTACCAACTGGAGTAACTAAGACATCACCAATGACGGGTTTATAATGCCTTTCATGCACATCGACTAAATTTACCGATTGGAGTAGTTTTCCAACAGGGCTATTAATTTCGCAATTAGTTGCGAGAAAATGAACAAGATGACCACGTCGGAAAGTGAGACCGGCGTCCGTCTCTATCATATCCGGTTGTAATGCAGTGGTGGGAATGGGAGTCGGGTTAATGTCCCCTCTTGTTAGGTCTTCCAGCATTTCGGAGTCACTTGCGGTAGGTTGGCGACAGATTCCGGCTCTACTCACCCGTGGAGCATCCACAGTGATATCTGATGCAGGTGTCGATTTACCTACCAGCTCAAGATTCGTGGACATTGGTGGTAGAGAAAATCGAAGTTTCTTCACCGAATTCTTTACCTGGGGATTTGATGATACTTCGTTGAATGGACTGGATTTGGCTACAGGTAGTTCCCCTAGCTTGGATGTTGGAAGAAATGACACCCGCTTAGGCTTACGGATGATAGAATGAGCTGGTGGTATTTCCAATTCCGTTTTTCCAGGGTTCTTGGGCCCTTGGGGAGAGCCAGACAGGATTAGCGTAGACACTTCTTATTCCTCTGATAAATTTGGCAATTCTGGCAAGGGGTCAAGTGTCTCACTAAGATATTTAGTCAGATTTTCCAAGTTTTCCATACTTGCAAGTAACTTTGCAATTTTTTTAGCTCTACGTTTGTTCGTTGTTCTGATAGTAGGATCGTCTTCTCCAAAATTTTCTTCCTCCTCTTCTTCGGTGTCTTCTTGCTCGTCTTCTTCCTCCTCTTCGGACTCAAATTCAGAGGGATCAAAACCCTTTTCTTGATGTTTTTTATCAAGGGCCAGGAAGGATTTCTGAAGGCTTTCTGAAAAGGCGAGAGTTCGTTGGAGGGTTTTTCTTTCAGGCCCTGCCGGTATATACAAGGTCTCAGTATAAGCATCATCCTGATCAAGTAGCAGCGGCGGCTCGTCTACGTCAAGTTCTGCTGGAGTCCTTCCTAGAATCTTTGCAAATTTCCACAATAGCATCGTTGGGCAGCGGAAGAAGATCCAATACGTCATCATCATCCGATTCTTGATCAAACTGAGGTGGAGGAGGGGAGACAACTCTTATCGGAGGCGATTTTGGGTCGACTTCATAATTTTGATTAGAGGTCGTTGGAGGGTCCTCTGTCTCCTCTATCGCGCTAGTTTCAGGTACGGTATAGGTTACCCTCGGAGCCCCTAGAGATGGTTTTGATTCTGGTACGGCACATCAATCGTGAAGCCACTGGACTTCCTGGCGATGGTGCGGTCAAACGCCGCTTCACTGTGCTTCCTGGCATTAAGGTTTTTACTTTCGTGGGTTTCTTAGCGGCTTGCGGAACTTCTGGGGCTATTCCAGCCTCCATAGTTGTAGCGGAAGCGTCCTTTCGTGGTTTACCTCTCCCTCGCGTTGCCTGTGGACCCTTGGTTGCTGGCGCATCTCCTGATACGGATGTTGCTCTAGGTCTCAGTGGCAGCACTGCTTTCCTTCCAGGCACTGTGTAACTAGGCATTGTAAAAAACTCAGCCACTTCTTCGTCAGTTTTTGGTAGGTAGACTGCATTGTAGGCTAAGGCTTTAGCCACCTATTTCGTCTTGGCTGTGTAATGATGTACGCCGTAGTCGAACCCAGTGATTTTTGTCTCAAGATGGGCTTTTCGTGTCGTATAATCTGAATGGTCTTGTAACCAGACTACAGCAGAGCTTTCAGAATACAGCTTGAAAGTTTTGCCATACAAGTATGGCTTGAAGTGATTCAGAGCGAATACCATTGCAAGGCACTCACGTTCTTCATCGGTATATCTCGTCTCTGGTCCATTCAACGCCCTAGAACCATAGGCGATGGGTCCTTCTACTCCAGCTTCGTCTAGTTGCATTAGTACAGCGCCTATTCCACACGGTGAGGAATTTACAGTGACCATGAATAACTTTTCGAAATCAGGGTGTAATAGGAATGGCTCGTTAGACATAAAAACTTTCAATTCATTGAACGCGTGTTCTTGTCGGGTCCCCTATTTCCATTCCGCATCTTTCTTTAACAGCTCCTACAAAGGCGCGGCTCTGGGCACAAACTATTCCTTAAAACAGTGGAAATAATTACACATACCCATAAAGCTCCGCAGCTCAGATTTATTTGTCGGGGTATTAAAGGTAGTTATGGCTTCCACCTTTCAGGGATCAGGGCGTATTCCGTGTTTGTCGATGACAAATCCCCAGTACGTTACTTCGGACCGGACCATGCGACACATTTCTATCTGCAGAGTAGATCCAAATTTCTCCAGTCTCTCAAACAGGGCCGGCAGAAGTCTCTGGTGTTTTGATTTTGTTTTCGAGTGGACGATGATATCATCCAGGCACACTTCTATGCCCTTCCCGATCAGTCCCTTCAGCATGGTATCCATGGCTCTCTGGAAAATCGCTGGAGCATTTTTCATTCCAAAGGGCATCGACAGATACTCGAAGTGGCCTGGGGGTGTAGAGAAAGCTGTTTTTTTTCGATCTTTAGCACTCATGCGGATTTGATGGAAGCCACTTGCAAGGTCTATTTTTGATTGCTTGAGTTTAGCCAATACTGACCTAATCCTCGGTAGAGGGTATCAGTCAGCAATCGTCTTTTTGTTCAACAACCGAAAATCTACGACCATCCTCCAGCGCTTCCTTCCCTTGGAGTTCGGTTTTTTAGGGACCATTATCATTGGTGAATTATATGGCGATCTGAAAGGGCCAATTTCGTTGACCTGTTTAGCTACCTCACCTTTGAGTTTTCCCGGGATTGCGTACTGCTTGACATACACCGGTTCAGGGTCCTTAGGCCTGATAATACAAGTTACTTCCTTAATTTCCCCACTTCGTTCCCCTGGAAGTGTAAAAAGGTGAAGAAAATCTTTTATACTGTCAAAGATGTAAGCTATGGTTTCTGCATCCATTTCTCTAACAGTAATGATGTCAGTAACGTATTGCTCTCGAGTTTTTTTGTTTCTTTGAGAGTTTCCGTGAGATTATATTCCAGGTCCGGCTCTCCGAAGACATCGGGATACAAATCTAGGCCTTCTAATTCTGAGATACTCATCACTACTGCCAGTGGATGGAGTTCTTGACGTGGAATATGCAAAGTGATCTTCTTATTATTTTCATTGACTGCTGTTGTCCAAAAGATGTGCTTCTTAGATCACGGAGACTCAGGATCTACTTCCCTTTCCTTCAAGACGAGCCCCTTAGTGATTTGTATCATGGGGAAATGACTACGTCGAGTTATAGGGGTTTTCGACTCTACTGGATGCTCAATTCCGAGTGGGGAGATATGTTAATAGGCTTGCACGGGTCTAGTTTGCGGTGCAATATGATAGAATTATGAGGAGCAGAGCTAAGGATCATGGATTGATAGAGGAAGGATATTTCGGCTTTAGTTGGAACAAAATAATCATTCCCTATTACCCCGTTGTACTCTCCTGGGGACCGTGAATCTACAACATTGAATTCTGTGGGAACACCGTTGACGTCGACGATAACTGTACCGAGAATTGGCACATTTCCCCCTCCTACGCCGCACAGGTTTCGTTTTTCGCATGGGGTCAGTTCAGCATTCGTTGCCTCCAGAAAAATGATGTTCAAAGCAGAGCTAGTATCCAATAAGAACAGTCCAGAATTCCCCTTTAAAATATTTGACTCTAAACGTACCATAGGACCTTCTGAACTACAAGTAGTGGGACACTTTGGAGAATTCAGGTAAGGCGGTAGACTTATACGAAAAGGTATGACCAACTTCACGTAATCATTCAACGCAACAGTTGATAATGCAAATGATACCGTACAACCGAAATGAGCTAAAAAAATCTCGGCCTATCAATCCGTCATACCCACCCGTTGGATTTAAGACTACATGAAATTTATGTTTCATATGTTTGATGGGCAATTCTATCGTTCCGTACGTTTCGACTATCCGAAGCCCGGCACCAACAATGTACAATTTTTCCGTAGGATCTACTCTTGCATCGGGATGTAAGGCTCGTATCCAAATCAAACTAGCCTCCCCCCCCCCCCGTATGTATTAAAAACTCTGCCTGACCGCGCTGAAGGTCCCGATGTTTGATGTGAACAATCGGGCACGCCCCTTTCACGTGGTTAGTTACATTTTCACTCTGCGGAGGATCTCCGACACTGTGACGGTGTGCCGATCCTTGGCATCGCTCGTCCGTACCGTCGAAGTACGAGCGCCTTCCCCGTTTACAGAGCCGCTCCGACTATTAAATTTTCTATCACGGGTGGGGTGGCGCGACGAGCCTCGTCGCCCTTGTTGACAGTTGTTGCGGTTACCGTCGGATCGCTCATTGGATTTCTCCCGCTACTCGTAGTCTCCCGGGCACGGAGAGAATATATCCGCCGTTACGTTTTCAGTGCGATTATTGGGACAATTAGGACAATCACAACGATGCTCTATGCGATCCTTTGTTACCTTAGACGAAGTTCCTGCACTATAGTTCTCACGAGAAATCCTGTCCCTAGAATTTTCACGTGAGGACCTACCGCTAGGACCATCAAAAAAATACCTCTCACGTTCACGTCGCTCATTGTCAAAAGGAACTGAACGATCAGCTGATGGTCGGCCGTGATTATCATGGTGAGATCCCTCATAGAATCGTGAGTCATTGCGTCGATCATCATTACGATTCGAATTTGTATGAATTCTCATAGGCGATGCAAATTCTCTATCCTCCTCTACCAGAGTTTTCAATGTCTCTAAGGCTCCCTGGAGCGTAGTGATCTTAAGTCTTTTTCATTCTGCTTTATAATCTGGAGGTATTACTTTCATGAATTTTTGAAGTGCTTTATCTTCAATTAATTTTGTGCGAACCTCATGATTTTCAGGATAGAGAAGCTGCAACGCCGTTTCAGCATTACGAATGATTTTATTAAGGCGGAGGTTGAAATCATCTACTTCCTTGTACTAATCCGGATACATATTTGCTATTTTATCCTCAAAATAGGCCTGATTATATCGCTTCCTATATTTTTGCCCAAGTAAAATCAAAATTTCGTCAGTGGAATGTACAGTGATGCCTTCCAAATGAGCTCGAGCGGGAAAACGTAACCGGTCGAGTACAGCAGCGATAAGGTCAGCATTCTGAGGCGGTACTTTATGGTAACATGTTTTTATAGCGGTTTCAAAGTCGAGAAAATCTACAGAAGAATCTGGATGGCCGCTAAAATTTGGGATTGTATTGAAAGTATCTCTAGCACGTAAATATTCAACGAAATCCGCACCAGCAGCGGTGGTATTTTCGCCTAATGTTACTCTAGTATTGTTCAATTGAGCGGTCCCGACGCGCTCCGCAATTTGCTCTGGAGTTTCCTCAGCGTTTTGGTCATTTTGACCCCCACCATTTTGAAGCATTTTTAATTTTAATGGCAGTGCAATGGCAGTGCCCATTAAGATGTGTCCGAGTCTTTCGGAAAATGTACAATCAACGATGAATTACAAATGAAATATATTTGAGTTTTTAAACGTTAATATTTACAAGAGTGGAGAGTTAGTCGTAAGAAGACTTGTCCTCTCTGTTGATGTGTTGTCCAGTGGTTGAGCGATGAGTGAATGTCGAGTGAATGATTGACTGATGATGAGTGTGGAAAGTGTGCGGTATTTAAGGAGAGTGCAAGGATGTGATTGGTGGAAAATTTGGAGAAGGGATGAGTAAAATCCTGGCTTCCGATTGGTTCGGCGCTGTAAGTTCCCGCCGGTGAGCTGTGATTGGCTCGGGGGGCCCGGCGGGGAAATTTCCATCGTGACGTCACGGGCGCCAGTCAGGCGGACGAGGGATTATGGACGTCAGGTGATGATGAGGGATTAGGATGCATGGAGGATTATGGCAATAAACGGGTCATGAGGTTTGTGATACGGAAATGGATTTTTAATGTAGGAATTGGCCCAATGTCTCGACAGGAAAATTGGGGAATTGGCCCGATGTCTAAAGAGGAAAATTGAGTGTGTGTATGTGTGTGCGTGTCTGAATGACAGAGATGTAGTGGAGACACAGTCACCACAGTACCCCCCTGCCAGTGATTTGGATCACGATGAGAGTGATGTGTGAATGTGTCCTGTGTGCATGTGTAAGATAATTGAGGATATTTACAAAGATCCGGCCTGGTAGCGCTCGGCGAATCTGACGCGTCTTCCTGAGCGCGTTGTCGGGGGTGTCGTTGCTGGTGGTGGTGGCTGCACTGGCTGCGATGGTACCTCAGGCTCGGGAGTAGGTGTCCTTGGGCTGGGGTGCTGAAAGCCTGGCTCGTCATCAGCGATGACGTAAGCCGGTTTCAGCCTGTCGATGGAGACGTTTACGTCCTTGCCCTTGATGTGGACGATGAACGCCTTCGGATTACGTCGGATGAAGGGTCCCTTGAAGGATCCCTGGTATGGCATCTGGAGAGGGCCCTTGGGTGCGTCATGCCGGACGAAGACTTGCTCTGCTGTGGCCAGGTCCTTGAACACGAAGGTTTTGTGTTCTCCGTGGCGTTTGACCTTGGCGGGGCGCAAGTTGGAGAAATGCTGGCGGAGCTCCTTGACGTAGTCAGCCGGGTCGTCCTGATGGCTGACTCCTCTGGGGGCGAGAAACTCTCCAGGTAGGCGTAGGGGTTCGCCGTAAGCCAGTTCGGCTGCTGATGCCTGGAGATCCTCCTTCCAGGCTGCTCTGATGCCCAAGAGAACGGTGGGAAGCACCTCTGTCCACCTGGCGTTGTCGTGGCACTTGATGGCTGCCTTGAGCTGTCGGTGGAGGCGCTCGACCATGCCGTTGGCTGCTGGGTGGTAGGCAGTTGTNTCAGGTAGGCGTAGGGGTTCACCGTAAGCCAGTTCGGCTGCCGATGCCTGGAGATCCTCCTTCCAGGCTGCTCTGATGCCCAAGAGAACGGTGGGAAGCACCTCTGTCCACCTGGCGTTGTCGTGGCACTTGATGGCTGCCTTGAGCTGTCGGTGGAGGCGCTCGACCATGCCGTTGGCTGCTGGGTGGTAGGCAGTTGTCCTCAAGTGAGTCGTACCTGCCAAGCTGTTGAGATGCTTGAACAGATGTGACTCAAATTGCCGCCCTTGATCGGTGGTGATACGAAGGGGAATACCGAAGCGGCATATCCACCCCTCGTAGAAGGCTCTGGCAACAGTGTGAGCTTCCTGGTCCTCCAGTGGGAATGCCTCAGGCCATCGGGAGAAGCGGTCGACGCATGTGAGGCAGTATTGACGGCCCTCCGAGCTGGAGAGGATGATGAGGTCCATGTGGACGTGCTCAAACCGAGATGATGGTGGTGCGAACGATCCCACTGGAGCTGACACGTGACGTGTAACTTTGGCTTGCGGACACTGGATGCACGAGCGAGCCCACTCGCGACAGTCTGCCTTGATGGATGGCCAAACGTAGCGTTGAGTCGCCAGTTTAACCGATGCGTTGATCCCTGGGTGAGCCAGACTGTGGATGGTGTTGAAGGCTGCTTTGCGGAATGGTGGTGTCAGGAATGGCCTTGGTGATGATGATGACGTATCACAGAAGACAGCTACGCCTGCTCCTGGGATCTGAACTTGCTTGAGTTGCAAGCCAGACCCTGTGCGTAGGAATGTCTTCAGCTCCTTGTCATCGTGCTGTGATGCGGCCAGGGCCGTGTAGTCCAGGGGCAGCGTGACTTCCTCGATGCGGGACAGTGCGTCAGCGACGACGTTGTCCTTGCCCGAGACATGGCGGATGTCAGTGCTGAACTGACTGATGAAGTCGAGATGACGGGACTGCCTGGGTGATGACTTCTCTGGCTTCTGGCGGAATGCGAAGGTGATGGGTTTGTGGTCGGTGTAGATGGTGAACGTCCTGGCTTCTACCATGTGCCTGAAGTGTTTGATGGCTAGGTAGATTGCCAGGAGTTCACGGTCGAATGCGCGATATTTTCTCTCTGCTGGGTTGAGTTTCTTGGAGAAGAAAGCCAGCGACTCCCAGTCTCCGTTAATTTGTTGCTGCAACGCTGCGCCCACGGTGTGGTCGGAAGCATCGCAGATGAGTGCGAGCGTGGCGTCGGCCTTGGGATGAGCCAGGAGTGTAGCGTCTGCAAGGCTGGTCTTGCAGGTGGTAAAGGCTGCTTGAGCTTCTGGAGTCCAGTTGATGGGCGTTTTTCCTTTGATGTTGCCCTCTAGGAGCCCGTTGAGCGGGGCCTGGTCCTGAGCAGTTCTGGGTATGAATCTCCGGTAGAAATTCAGCATACCCAGGAACTGGCGAAGCTGTTTGGCTGTCTGAGGTGTTGGGTAGTCCAGGATGGCTTGAACTTTCTTGGGCAGCGGCCGAGTGCCCTCCTTGGATACCAGGTAGCCTAGGAACTCCACTTCTGGCTGGCCGAGGACGCACTTCTGTGGATTGATGAGGAGGCCATACGACTGGAGTCGCTCGAACAGGATCCTGAGGTGTTGGAGGTGCTGCTCTGGAGTTTCCGACGCTATCAGGATATCGTCGATGTAGGCGTAACAGAAATCCAGATCCCGTAGTACCTCGTCAGTGAAGCGTTGGAACGTCTGGGCAGCGTTGCGTAGACCGAACGATATGTACGGGAATTCGAACATGCCGAATGGTGTAGTGATGGCCGTCTTCTGGATGTCCTCCTCAGCAACAGGGATTTGGTGATATGCTCGGACCAAGTCGATCGTTGAAAAGATCTGCTTGCCCCGGAGCGTCTGGGAGAAGTCCTGGATGTGGCGAACGGGATAGCGGTCTGGAACTGTGCGTGCGTTGAGTGCACGGTAGTCTCCACAGGGCCTCCACTCGTCGTTCTTTTTCTTCGCCATGTGTAGAGCTGATGACCATGGGCTGTTTGAAGGTCGAGCAGTGCCAAGTTGAACCATGATGTGGAATTCCTTCTTGGCNATCCTGGATGTGGCGAACGGGATAACGGTCTGGAACTGTGCGTGCGTTGAGTGCACGGTAGTCTCCACAGGGCCTCCACTCGTCGTTCTTTTTCTTCGCCATGTGTAGAGCTGATGACCATGGGCTGTTTGAAGGTCGAGCAGTGCCAAGTTGAACCATGATGTGGAATTCCTTCTTGGCATCTGCGAGTCGGTCCGGAGCCAGTCGTCTGGGTTTGCTGTTGACCGGTGGTCCTGGTGTGGTCTGGATGTGATGCTTGGTGTTGTGCTGCGGAGGTTTACCCGTCCCGTCTGGTCTGGTGAGGTTGGGGAACTGCTGGAGAAGCTCGTGGTACTGCGATGTGCCTGTCACCGTCTTGATACTCGGCAAGTCAACAGCTTCGACTTGACCGAGTGAAGTGAGTGAGGTGAGAGAGTCGACGAGCCTTCCGTTGCGTAGATCCACCATCACTCCGTAGTGGAACAGGCAGTCCGCTCCGATGATGGGCTTGGAGACATCAGCGATGACGAAACGCCAGAGAAACATCCGCCGAAGTCTCAGGTTAAGTGCGATGTTGATGGTGCCGTAGGTAGGGATGACTGTGCCGTTCGCCGCCGATAGCTCGTATGTGGATTTACGCTGTGGCCCACGCACAAGTCGCCGCGGGAAAACGCACAGGTCTGCTCCGGTGTCGATCAGGAAGCGCACCTTGGTCTCCTGGTCGGTGATGAAGAGGCGGCGGGTCGTTGATCTTGAGTCACTAGCCGCCATTAGTGACTGCTTGTCCCGTTTCCCGAGGCAGTGAAGTTGCACGGCNGGGGCCAAACTTCCAGTGGTACCAGCAAGGGCCGTTGATCCTATCCTGCCGGTGCTGAGAACGTGACCTGGATCTGCCACGTCTGAATCCCCGTCCTGGAGGTCCCCCGTCAGCTCTGCTCAACCGTTTGAGGCTCTCGATTTCGCCTCGCATCGAGTTGAGTTTCTCGTCGAGGGTGAGGGAGAGTTGGGAGAGCTTGAGACTCAGGAGTGCCTCGATGCTGTGGACAGATGTCTCGGCGATCTGTGGGGCGACTGCTGGGATCCTTGGCTTTAGGATCTGGATGGTCTTGTCGGCGAGTTCTGCGGCGTCCTCGAGACTGGCGTTGCGTTGTGTGACCAATAATGCCTGGACGTCAGCTGGAAGGCGTGTGACCCACAGTGTCCGGAGAGTGTCGTCGGGGAAGCTGGATCCTGCCAGGCTCTTAAGGTGGCGCAGAAACTGAGACGGTTTCATGTCTCCCATCTCTGCGCTCTCCAGGAGTCTCCTTGTTTTCTCTTCCTGAGACGAGCTGAGGCGTTTTATTAGCTCCGTCTTCAGGTGTGTGTATGGGTTGTCGGCTGGAGGGTTCAGGATGATGTCTCTCACCTCGACGGCGTGCTTCGACTTGGAGAGCTTGCCGCATATGTGTCCGAACTTGGTCGCCTCGGAGGTGATGCCGGCCGCATGAAAACCGCGGTCGGCGATACTGAAGAATAGCTCTGGATCCTCTGGGGTGAACTCTCCTAGCTGGAGAGCTACCCGGCTGATCTGCGCCATTCCCTCTACCAAGAGGTTCTGCTGCTGTTCTGGAGTCATTGCTGGCTGCGATGGAGGTGAGACGGGGTTGGCCGTGTCAAATAGAGCTGCTGGTGGCATGTTCTGCTGCTGCTGCTGTAGTGAACCGTCGCATCGCTCCAAGATCATCGGGTCCTCCGCGTTGCTGACTGCTCGATGTCCACGATTCCAATTTCTGATCACGTCGGGGTCACCAATTTGTGGAGGCGAGCAGGTTATTAAATGACAACTCCAGAGATCCAACGTTGAGCGAAATATATTTGAGTTTTTAAACGTTAATATTTACAAGAGTGGAGAGTTAGTCGTAAGAAGACTTGTCCTCTCTGTTGATGTGTTGTCCAGTGGTTGAGCGATGAGTGAATGTCGAGTGAATGATTGACTGATGATGAGTGTGGAAAGTGTGCGGTATTTAAAGAGTGCAAGGATGTGATTGGTGGAAAATTTGAAGAAGGGATGAGTAAAATCCTGGCTTCCGATTGGTTCGGCGCTGTAAGTTCCCGCCGGTGAGCTGTGATTGGCTCGGGGGTCCCGGCGGGGAAATTTCCATCGTGACGTCACGGGCGCCAGTCAGGCGGACGAGGGATTATGGATGCCAGGTGATGATGAGGGATTAGGACGCATGGAGGATTATGGCAATAAACGGGTCATGAGGTTTGTGATACGAAAATGGATTTTTAATGTGGGAATTGACCCAATGTCTCGACAGGAAAATTGGGGAATTGGCCCAATGTCTAAAGAGGAAAATTGAGTGTGTGTATGTGTGTGCGTGTCTGAATGACAGAGATGTAGTGGAGACACAGTCACCACACAAGAATTATTCGTTTGATTTTATTCAAGAACTTATTAATTGAGAAATTTTTATAATTTTCCTTATGTTCGCCATCACCTATAGCATTATATACGAGGATCAATCTGATATGAATATGATGAATTGTTAACTAACTTTTCCAAAAATTCAAATGCTTGTCCAACGCATCTTTTGTTTCTCCTTGTGCATAAAATTTGCAAACCCTCAGACTACCAATTTTCATCATCTTAATGATGTCGTTCGGAAAGAAATCTCTCGATTGATGGAAAATCACGAGTCATAATAGTATATAAATAATTTAATAAAAGTTTCAAATTTGTTTTCTATGATTTTCAATTGACTGAATGATGAGTAAATGGAAATCGGAATGGAAGAGAGGGGAAGCAGACGCTTGTATTAGCTGAGGTACGCGCTGGCTACGAGTATAAGAAGTGGGGGGAAGCGGAAAACGAACAAAATGAACGAACAATTTTCGGGAAGAGATTTTCATCATGTTTTCTCCTCAATCAAATAAAAATTCGATTATGATCATTATGAATAAATTTTCATCATCAGTCAGAAAATTTTACTAGGAAAATATCTCAGAAAATTTATGATAATTACTTATTAAAAAAATTTATAAAGAAAAATTTCTCTATATTCTTTTTTCTCCATAAATGTGCAGTTTGCATATGAATTTTAATTCCATTGAATGATTTCTGGAGGTGTTTAATGATTAGATGAGAGGCGATGAGGCAATGGGTGGGGGTATGCTGTGAGCTACAGTGTACCGAATGCCTGCTTGGAGAGTAAGTAGTGGGGGCTAGAGGCGAAATCGTAATCTTCCTTTTAAATGGAGAGTTTTAATGAATTTTTGAACAAAATTAATCTAGGCTGACGTAAATAAATATTTACTACGGTAAATCGATAAAGTAAGTGTTTTTTCCCACACATTACGATAATTTTGATTGTAATATATCGACGTGTATTCCTCCCACTACATTATCGTTTTTTCATTCCCACCATATTCGTCAACATACGTGGCTTTATAAGCTGCGTCCATGATGCCCCGGGACCACAAACAAATACTTCATGGTAGCTGAGTGATCGTTAGGAACATATTTTTTTCAAGTGACAGTCTAGAGAAGTGATGGTTCAGAAAGATCATACGTACAAGTGTGAAAATTTAATTGAGGTTTCTCAGAGACCTCTTTCACCTGAGGGTATGGAGGTGGCAAAGATATTGATAGAAGCGTCAATTTGAAGACGTCTTCGATCAGCACGTACCAAGAAGATTAGAAAGGATCTCAGTGAAAGTTTTGAGCCAGATGATTTGAGTGTCAATGCTGTAAAAAATGAGCGCCCATCTCTCATCAGCAAAACATATGAGGATGAGACTCAGGAGGAGATTATTGAGATCTTAGCTTCACCATTATGCACTCCAGATATAGAGGAGACTTCTGAAGTCATTCCAGAATCGAGGGAAGTTAAAGTGTTTGAGAAGACTCAGAAATCTAACGTGTCTACGCAAACTGTGGGAATGTATAAGTGTATGACTTCAATCAATATTGAGGGTTCATCTTCTGAGCCAGGAAGTGAACTGCTTGTTTTTCCAGAGGATCCACCACCAGAGCCAGTCACTCCAGTGGTCAAGTCTGCTGAATGTCCACCACTAGGACCAGATACTGGGGTGCCTCCGAAGCTCCCAACGAAATGGGTGACAACGCGTGTGGTTAACGTCAATTGCAATGAACACCAGTTTGTTTCAACGAATATGAATGCTGGAGATGTTCAACCAACGCAGGTGTTTCTTTCAGTAGCTTGAAGGAAGATGCTTCCGAAGAATATTCAGGGGTTGGAACAAAAAATTCGTCGAGTTGCAGTACGTCATCCATGCAATGGTTCATTCATGATGCATGCTGGAGTGCAAGCTAGGCTGCTTGTTTGTGAACGTAGTCATCTGCATTTCGTCTCCGAACCAATCACTCGAGAGGCGAAACGAATGGGACCCCTTCAGCTCATTTCTCAATAGGTAATCTTCAACTTCATAAATTTTTCTTCCCTAAGATAGTTCCAATGATAATTTATCCTAAATTGATCACTTCATGAGAGAAACGCCGTAGTGTGTAGTTTTTCTAAAAATTTCCATTAACTGCGTGGCTAGAAAAATTATAGCAGTTTAAGAACAATAGCATTCCCTAAACTCCTGAAGATGATAAATTATTTCTAGCAGATCAAGTGTTTTCCTTGTAAAATGAAATTATCCCTCATGCGACGTTGTCGATAACTCGCTAAACGCGCTCGAGCAGTCTACAGTGAATTCGGTAACGCTGAAGCCTAAATAACACAGTGGCGAATCCCCGCGGAGATGACTCGTTATCTTTTTCTCAGTGCTTTTGATATCAATTCAAGACAATTCTATTTCGAATGAAATTGTATTCAACTAAAATGGGAATTGCGGAGAGGAAATTCTTAGTCTAATTCATATTTTTCCTCAGATTGTTTCTAATTCGATACATTTATTTCTGTTACAAATATGAACCAGGGAAGCTGTTCCGACACCATTGGATTTCTCGGATAATCCAATTTCCATTGCTAATCATCAACATTTTTTCTTCAACTACATCAAGTGCCATTCCATTCAGTGTTTTATTCAGATTTCCATTTTCTCACTACTTGAAAATATTCTGAGATGTATTTTTTCTTTATCAATGTTTTGTAATGAATAAAAAAACCGGATGGAACGAAAAAGATTTGAGTTTTGTTTATTCATGTTATCAGATTCTCTCCACTCATTATCCTAGCCTCCTGCCTCTATCGTTTCGTAAACATCCCCATCGGAATTCGCCTCCTCAGTATATCAACGCATTATAGAAACAAAATCTCACCATAAAAAGCCTATTCACTCTGAGTAGTCCAGTACCAATCGTCGTAGGTGAGACATCCAAGCGATAGATCCAGAACTCAGTCAAATTCAAGGCGTGAAAAAGTGCATTATGGAGAGTGTAAGTGTCCACGTTTACAACATTTCTAAAGAATTACCCAAGGTTTCTTTCTGAAGAATTATCTAGGATCAATTGTGATTTTTGTAGAAAGTGTTAGACGTTAATGAGAATTTTGAATGTGGGAGGAGTCATCTCTTCTGAGGAAAATATTAGAAGGGTTGATGAATAAGGGAGATTATGAGGCACACCTTCTGGAGAATGAGAGAAGTTTGGGCTCAACTTCATCTCCAGCTGTCACACTCGACGAGAAAAAAGAGGTGATAATGAAAAAATTTAAATAACAATATTGTTCGAGAATCAACGAAATAGTCCTCTCACACTATTAAAATTCGAACGAAATTTCATAGGAAAACCTACTGAATTTGCTAGAATAATCGATTGAATATCTATTAAAAATTCGATGAGTATGGCACCGATTCTATTCAGATATTGACAGAAATGGAGTGAAGGAAAACGTAGAAATTTGATTGAAAAATCTCTATAACAATCTTCACATAAAAAGTTGTCTAGGAATATCAAATTCTACTGATTTCACAACATAATTTCCGTTGGAGATTTTCTACTCAAAATGAATGAATGCGCAGAAAAACTAATCATCTATTCAATCGAAGTTTAGTAGAAATTCAACTGAATTTTTTATAACAGATTCGCTAAGTTTTTCTATCAAATTTTTCCATGCAATGATTTCATTATGGAGTGACATTTTCTTGTTCCACTAGGTATGACTGATTCGAGTGGAGGAGTGGTTTTGGAGAGAGTATTAAGAGTGAGGATTGTCCGAGACTTGGAACGTCAAGGGCCCCATGCAAAACTACTTATGGTGCAGACCAAGAGACGCGATGCTGTATCACGATAGTTGGAACAGGAGAAACATCCTTCTATGTTGATGAGAAACCTCAAGCAAGAAAAGACGATGAAGTTCAAAGTAAAAATAAATTTGTTCTAGATCGATGAAAAAACGTTCAGCCATGTTCCTTAACCAATAAACAAAATCATATATTATCGCTCGCCTCACTTTATTTTTGCTAGTGTTCTATGAAATTTGATTATTAGCAGCAATTTTAATTTTATACATCCACCAGAGGGCTCAGCGTCATTACTCCATTTCAACGAGAATCAATCTAGTGCTACCATCTAGCTGGAACGTTGGGAATTAGAGTGGATTAAAATCTATTGAAAGAATTTGAATCCATTTTTTGGATTACATTTTCACAATTTATTCACCATTCACCAAATTTCGGATGAGTACAAGTACATACAGGTGGTTTGGTTCATGAATACTAAATGAAGGAGATTTCATAATCTGGATTGCTCAAATCATTCAGCGATGGTGAACGTGCACGGATTCCATTTGCCTTCAGAGAACTTGATGGAGAGTTTGCTGGACTTGGCGGCTTCTTTACACTTCTGGTACTCATCTTTATCCTCCACGAATGCCTCTGAAACACGTTTGGAAAGCCAAACAGTGTACTCTCCATCGATGATAGCTAAAACTTTCGGTCCATATGTAGTTTTAGCGTTTTGAAAACCGGTGATATGGTACTGGTGCTCCAGTTTCATATCTTTGATTTTTTTAGTTGGTAAAAAAGTAGTTATAGATGCAATTTTATTGATCCTATCACAATTCATTTTCAGGCACTTGAGTTCTAAGTAACCTTCGGGTTTACAGAAAGATTTATTCCTTCAAACTGCTCGGCAAGCACTTCGTTCTCAAATAGCGTCATGAGACTGTCTGGGTAATCTCTTGAACATCGAGCTTATATAGCAAAGATGGGTAGGAATGGTAGTATTACCCCACTTCTCATTCACGAAAATTCTCTGTAAAACTACGTTTGAAGATAATGAATCCAGACTGATTCTTATCTGTTACGGTCAACTGTTCGCAGAAATCGATTTATCTAAAGAATTCAACTGAAATTTGCTTATCTCATACCCTCGCGTGGGAACTGAGAGATACTGGGTCTCCAACATTCTTTCAAATGCTTGGTAATTGAAGAGCTCCATCATTTTATATAACTTTGTGGGGGGGGGGGGGGGGG
>NW_021680798.1:130352-186190 GCF_001412515.2 Diachasma alloeum | reverse complement strand
GGGGGGGGGGGGGGGGGGGGCGGATTGAATTTTCGCATGGATGGGGGGTAACGCGTCTATAAATAAGCTTGTGATATTTCACGATTTGTCAGTGTCGCTTCATTACTTGGATAAGATAGAAACATGTGGGAGAGTGATCGAGATTTTAGAGTATAGGTACAGAAATGCATCCCTACAGGAAACACAGCAATGGATGAATTGGTGTGCTCATTATATCAAGCTCTATGGAAAAGTTCTGAATAAAGTAAATCTTTCAGTGGGAGCAAAAAATAAACTCCAAGCCACAGTTGCAACAATCGAATATTATCTTGAGAGATTTAGATGCAAGCAGCATCGAGGAGGCAGACTAGATCAATTCCCACACAGGGTGAAGCTCACAGAACGAGTACGATAGAAGGATTTACAATCTGTCTTCCAGGGGCGAATTGGTACTGGTACCATAGTGAATCTTCATCATCAAGATCCATTGAAATTCCTTAAAGATGCGAAAATACTGGCGACTGTGCGGTTGGAGAATGTGCTCGAAAGTGATGAAAATATGAAAGTGAATTCTATCTTAACTTGTAAGTTTGAATTGAAAAGAGATGAGGAATTAGTTCAAGAGACGAAGTTTTTCAGTACGAAAAATGAAATCATTCTGCCAGATACAGACATTGGAAACTCACTCCTGTCAAGAGATACTTATACCTCTTATTGGTATATACAGAAGCTCCCATCTCCACAAGTTCAGCTTGCCAAGTCTCATTCAATCCTCTGATATCCACGTAACGACGAACGTAATTCCTTCGAGCTAGCTTATGAATCTCCCCCAGTACTCTAGCCTTCTTGAAATCCATCAAATTATTTTATTATTTTCTCTCTTCCTTCGATGCAACTATTTCCTGTCTCTGCTTCCTCATAGTTTCTTTGCCTCTTAACCAATGAGTTCAAACATTATTGTCCTCTCCTTTAAATCTATCTAACTGCTCTTGCTGCTTTGATGCAGCCATCTTCTTTTTCTGCCTCCTTCTCAACTTTTCTGTCTCTGCTTGGGAAATGAGGTCAGATAATTGAGATTGGAGGGCTTGAAGAGCTGTGTTTAAATTAATTTTCAATGATCGGATTTCTCGCCGCATAGGTTCAATATTTTGTTCAATAAATATCTTCAAAATTTTCATGGAAATAGCATCCAACTCATGCTTTGCATCAGCTAAATTACATAGTTTTTTGTTATCAATGTCATAGTTTCCATCATGTGTACGTTTGAATCCATCACCTGCAGGACCTCATCGCCCCACATTAGGACTTTTAGTGCGACCATAAGCCCACTGTCGACCGAACACATCAATGTTCATGTTTGAACTGATGGAATCCTGCTTGGACTGAGCCTAATATATAATTTCATCCTCACGCAACTCTTCGATGATAGAGAAAATTTCATTAGTATTGTGACATTGTCTGGTATTTCTAAAATATCAGGCAATGTGAACAGGTGCATGTTGAGACAACAAGTGACAATCGACGTAAATTCTTTAATCTCTCGAATATTCAAAATATATTTATTCCGGTTACTGCAGTAAACTCCAGATGATCCCCAATGATAAAAGAAATAATTCGTAAACAGTACTTTCCTGAGAACTCTTCACCATTCAGACGCACGCAGTGCAATGTACACCGTTACCTATTTGTTGTCCGGTGTGCTCATGCTTGATCTAAATTATTCACTCTATATCTTTTGAGGAGAGGATATTATTCAGTAAAGAGAAAGATTATCGAATTACTGAACAGTCTGTATTCTAAAAAATGGAACTTAACTGATTTTATAAACAGAAAAACAAATGATTTTGCTACTGGCGGATCGTCACCCAAAATAATAATAATAGAAATGAATTAAGGCTATCGTTCAATAAGAAAAGTGAGAGAAAGAAGAATAATCAAAAATAATAATAATAATAATATTACAAAATGCCGGAAACTCCGGTCCACCCTACTCGATACAATCTAAAAGAATTAGGAAGCAAAGATATCTGTTGAATTGCTATCCGGAGAAACACCGAAGAGGCTCAGTTGTTCATTTATTAATTCCCCAAGAATAATTGTAAGGTGAGCAGGTCCGTAGACACTACGTGGGCTTCCACAACGCCTGTTACCCGCGATACTAGCCGAGATATGTCCTCTCTCTCCATTGCGCCTCCGGAGAACAACGATACAAAGGAACGAAAATAAAATAATAATTCCAATTAACAATATCGTAGTATATACCGTAGTTAATGCCAATCGATTTGTCCCAATATTATTTGTAGCTAAGACGCTCATAACGCTCATAATAAATTATTGTATTTTGCTTCGGCAAACACCGACTCGATGGCCACGCGGTTTTATCAAGATGGAGTCGATAGTCTCCGTTCGCAATGAGATTCCGTCGCACCAATGACAATATTTTATATGTGCACACTCACTCTCATCACTCGTCCGGACTATTACGCCTCGACTCCGTCCCTCGCCACGTGTTCGTCCGATGAATAGAATATTTGCCTGGAGAGTCACCTGGATATTTGCCGCCTGTATTTTACCTCGAAATTGCCCTCAGTCGCTTCAAAAACCTCCGGATAAGGTCCGGAGAATCTGGTTCCCACCTCCGTTGTCGAGTTTGCACGAAAAGCTTCTTAATTGGACTCACACAATAGATACGAATATTAGAGAAACTTAAAGCGATGCAAAGCGATTGACAGTAGAGATGGAAGTGATGATGGAGAAAGCGGAAGTCATAATCGCCCTCTCCGCCTCAGGCTATCTCGCTCCATTTCTCTCGGGTCTTGACATTGGCCCGGATTTGAATTATCGGCCAATCCTGGCTCCAATTACATAATATCGCCGACCACGTGCTATGCGGTGGCGCCTTCTATTCCTTCAGGTGTGGATCTCCGGTGTCAGGTGATATCTGACGTCTTTCCGGTATTGCCAATTGTCTCGTGCATGAGTCGATTGTGTTGTTCGTGTCACTGATTAGGTTGGGTGGGCCCGTAACGTGCTGCGCCCTGGAATTGTGTTTCAGGGCCCTCACGAGATCCAAAATCCGGTTGACACCGTGTTGACAAGTGTCCGCATCCCGAGAGTAAATAGGGGAACCTCTGATGTTTTGGTGGTGAAATTTTTGGCTTCCAGGCGGGGTTACTCGTTTACCAGGCCTGCTTATGATCCTCTCCGGTGATTAATGACCCTTCGATGATCAGGAAATGAGCCAGGACTCCTCGTTGACATTCTTAATCTCATTCACTCAATCCCAATCATTCATAACCTTACACTCTAGTGACTGGAGCGTGCGCGTATTATTTATGTTTAATTATTTATTTTCCCCATTAGTCCATTCGAGGACTAAAACGAAGCCACTTCGTCACAGTGTGACTAGTATTACCAGCCGCCTGGGTGACCATGAGTAAACGAAGTCTATCGACTAATTCATTGGGATCATCCCAGTAAATATAATCAAATTTTTGATTTGTAGTTCTCGGTTCAATCATGTATTGAGGACGCAGAGGTATTCCAGTTTTCTCAGTCAATGATGATTGGAGCCATGGTACTATAATATTAATATATTTTGGAAGATTACTCTTCTTGATTGGTTTGTTAGATTGATAGCGAGATCGATGAGCACTTGTGCGTTGCATCATTTCAGCATAATTTCAGTTTTCTTGTCAATTTCAGTTATATGCTCTGTTTGCGGAGACTTCATAAATATCAATGACATAAGGCCAGATGTTAATTTATATTGTTTGTCTTGCAATATCATTGTATCATCTTTGAAATTAACTATTGAATTTCCAATTTTGATGCCTCCTTTCAATTTTCTCACACCAAATTCAATGTCTAGCTCGTTTTCTTTTGCTGTTCCGAATCTACTGAGGAAAGACTGTGCAAGATTTTCTGTGTGAAATGTATTGGTGTCTCCCGGTGATGATGATTCATCAATGATTTCAAGCGACTTAATTGTTCCTGATGGATCATTTTCAAGTACTGAACTATCGTTTCCACTCGTTGAAGCTTACGATGATGATTTCGAACGTCTTGGAGTACTTGAAAAAATCATTGGTTGAAGTACTTCATTGTCCTCATCAGCTGTTTCAAATGCATTATTCTCTTCATCACTATCTCTAACATCCATTCATGGAACCATTGATATCTTACGTTCAGACCATCTTCAATGTTGACGCTCATTGCTTATTTATGGTTACGAAACAGTCGAAACCTTTCCGATAGCATCCCTCATTCAATTCACTATCCTTATCAATTACTATAAATCCATACTTGTCCATATTCCAGCAGGTTGAGCACAAATCTCTGAATTGTGTATATGACATATCAGTATTCACATGATCGTCATAAATATATTTTAAGTTCATCTCATCTTGACGAAAGAGTATCAGAAAATTCGTATTATCACGCACTAAATGTTTTGGGATACGAATCTGACATGACATACGAGTTTGACAGAGATAGAAACAGTCTACATCTTGATGGCGCCCCATACAAAAGAATGCTTGCATCTTGTCTTGTCTTTCACAAGCAACATCATCGAAGATTATGATGGAATTGGGGTCAGCATCCCCAGGTTTAATCACCTCGTCATGATCGCTGACTGGGAAGTATTCAATGACTTTTGTGGATTCTAATAACTGTTTCAAAAACTGATATTTTCGGTGGATTAGCGACTTCGAATAGACGTAAACATTCTCAAATCTCAATCCATTCGGATGAGTAATGAGCGCGAACAAGACATTTGTTTTGTCATAGTTTGAAGGGCCACATATGACTGCACGCACACTATTCGTTAGAAGAATTCCATGGCGATTGTTCCCCCCACCCTTCTTTTGCTGAACTATTTGATCAAAATTGATGACAGGGAGTTTCATATTCTGCTTCTTGAACTTCATCTTGACAACTGCCACAGCAACTATAAATACGCGGTATTTATATGATTTCACTCAGTCGTTGACAGACCATGGCTACGTGCAAACGTAAGAGAGAGAGTCAAGTGGCAAAGGGCTTCTGAATAAGGTGATTAATAAATTTCCAGTGGAATCACACGTACCAGGTTATCAGTACTGTAGACCAGGAACAAAATTAGCCAAACGATTGGCTCGTGGTGATCGCGGGATAAATTCTCTTGACGAGGCGTGGAAGGAGCACGATATTGCCTACTCTCAGAGCAAAGATAATCTGCCTGCTAGACATAAAGCTGATAGCATTTTAGGAGAGCAAGCTTGGAGTCGGGTGTTAGCGAAGGACGCTGATCTTGCAGGAAAAACAGTAGCTTGGGGGGTGGCAAACACCATGAAGGCTAAGCGGAAACTTGGTATGGGTGCACGCAGAAAGAGGAACGCTGACACTAGAAAGAAGAAGAGAAGAAGAACTGGAAAGGGTCATAAGCTAAAGTAAGGGAATGGACGAGTTCAAAAGAGAAAAATTGGAGAGGGTAGCAAGCGAAAGAAGACGAAGATCCCATTGCGTCAGATTATTGATGCTTCTAAAGCCTCGATGCTCCCAGGAGTAGATGGATTAAAAACAGTATTGAAGGGTGCACGTCAGGCTGTAAAGCATGCTCGAGGAAAAAAGGGCATTCGTCCCTTGCCTCGCATCCTCCCTGTTCCTATGAAAACCGGTGGAATTTTGCCTGCTTTCCTCATCCCTCTCTTCGCAGGACTCAGTGCTACAGGAGCTTTGGCTGGAGGTGCTGCAGGTATTGCAAAAGCTGTCAATGATGCTAAGGCTGCTAGGGAAACCCTTCAAGAGAGTAAGCGACATAATCGTAGCATGGAAGATATTGCTCTTGGCAAGGGTTTGTATTTGAAGCCCTATAAGCAAGGTTTAGGACTCCATTTGAGTCAAAAAAACTTGTAAAACTACCACACCGAGCTCTCACTGTTATGGATATACTAAAATTTGCTAAAGCAATGAAAATTTTACATTTTCGAGGTGTGTATATGAGGAACGATATGCCGAAGAATGGTCCCCGAAAGCACGAGTCTGCTGTTGTAAATCTCGATAATAGTGAGGGGCCTGGCACTCACTGGGTTGCTTATAAAAAGAAGAATAAAGATATTAACTATTTCGATAGTTTTGGCAACTTATGTCCACCTCAAGATTTAGTAAATTATATCGGTGCTAGTAGTATAGTGAAATATAATTACAAAAATTATCAAGACTATAATACAGTCATTTGCGAATATTTATATTTGAAATTTCTCTCAGGGGAATTGTTATAAAACTACAATCATACTCAGCGATAGATCAGTTCAACGCTAACCATCATGGGTGACTCGAACACATTAACATTGTCAGGTACATCCTCTGTACTGGAGGCATATTATTTTCCACCTATTGAGTTATCACCGTTGAAAACCTATAGTGTAGGGCTTGTATCATTTTTAACATACAATTCGATCCCTAACATTGATAAGGGACATAATAAATTCTATTTTGTGAAAGATACAGAAATCATTCTCACATTACCAACTGGGAATTATGAAATTGAGGAAATTGAAAAGCAGTTGAAAGAGCAACTTGAAGATCAAAACGTGCAACAATTCAGTCTCAAAACTGATGATGTCACTCTCAAAACCGAAATAAAAATACCCAGTGATATTCTTATTAACTTCATTCCACCTGATTCGATTGGTCGATTATTAGGATTCAAATCTGATGTTATCTACGGCTCAGGTTCTTACAAATCCACTATGCCAGCATCAATCATCCATATCAATTCAATACGTGTTGAATGTAACATCACTCCTGGAGCATACATCAACAATGAACGAGCACATACTATACATGAGTTCTTCCCAAGTGTTCCACCAGGATATAAGATCATCGAAGTGCCAGCTCAAGTCATTTACTTACCAATCGTCGTACAGTCAATAGACCAACTGCAAGTGAAAATCGTTGATCAAGACAGACGTTTGGTGAATTTTCGTGGAGAAGTAATCACAATAAGATTGCACATCAAGGCGAATTAGAGAATGGGAATTGTCTTTCAAAGCAAGTTTGGTGGGAGCTATAAAAGCCAAACGTTATGCATAAAAGTTTCACAGTCGACCAGTTGCCACCCAGGGGCTCACTTCGAAGAACGTTGTATCTCTGAAGAGTCTGGGTCTGAAACTTCGCGCAAAAGTAAGAAAGTGAAGTTTTGTTATTTCATGGTCGCTTGCTGCTGTTTACCATGGAAGAAATTCTGAAAATTCAAAAACCCATCATTTTTGATGAGTCGATTGCTCATTATGAGATTCACGCACATCAACATTTGCATCATCAAGTTTAAAAAACAATGATGAGATTCGTATTGCTGTGCAACATCAAGATTTGTATGTGCTGCCATGCAAGAGTTCACTCCACATCTGTGGACGACTCACGAAAGGTGATGGTACCAGTCCTGCTGTAGCAACAAATTTTGTTAACAATGCTATTTGCCACTTATTTGAGGAAATCCGCTATGAACTGAATGCAATGGAAATTGACCGTTGTAAAAATGTTGGTGTGACCACCTTGATGAAGAACTATATTTCCCAGAATCCTAGTCAAATATTTTTATTGGAGAACGCCGGGTGGATTTTGCGAGAAAATGGAAAAATTACTGATAATGCAGGATATTTCGATATTTCCATTCCTCTGAATATGATATTAGGATTTGCTGAAGATTATCAGCGGATTATTATCAACGCCAAACATGAACTGATTATCACTCGTTCTCATAACGACACCAATGCTATTTTACAAGTGGAAGTTTAGCGAGCGTGAATACGACTAAAATTTTTCGAATAAAATTTTGTATGTAACAAGGCGATTAAATTTATCATCATTTTTCACGAGATACTTGAAGTTTGTTTTTAATTATGGAATATCAAAATAAAAATGTTAGCGCTGATCACAGAAAATGGAAAAAGTATGTTAACTTGAATATTATGTGACGGAATGATTAATTAAATATTTTCACTGAATTGATTGAAAAATCGTTAATTGGTAAAATTTTTAATTCCAATAATTTGAATATATTTGAATTTGTTAAAATTGAATACTTTTTCTATTTTTATTTCAACAATTCGCCCGACTCCAATCCCTAGTTATTTCCGCAAGGTAGGCTTAAAACAGGAGAAACTAATACTAATAATTTTTCAGTATTTATTTAAGTGAAAATATTTAAATATTTACTGCAAAATTCATGACGTAACATATTTACATGAGACGAGTAATTTTTATTCAATCGCTTAATTGTTCCAGACGTCTTAATACACCTCGTGAGCCTTATTTTGACCTCTGTGACCTTCGTGACACTTATTTTAATCCTTATGACCCTTGGGACCCTTATGACTTTTATTTTGATCCGTATGAATCTTTTTGACCCTCATGACCATTGCGACCTTCGTGACCCTTATGAACCCTGAAAATGTTGCGTTGCATTAGTTTACAAAATTATTATACAGGAAGATACCATTCATTTATTTGATGAAAATGAAGTCAAAGTGGGCCATTTCAATGATAATTGAATCAACTTCAACTTTTCCGTTTTTTATTCAAACAAACAGCGGAAGTAAATTTGTCCAAGATGGAAAATCAACAAATTTTGGATGCTACGGGAATAATGTCCGAAATTCTTTTATAAATTGAAGAGATAATTATCCTATCTATATTATGGTATGAAATTAAAACATCGTATTTGAAAAAACCATCAGAAATTCACTTTCAGAACAATATACGAAAAATTCTTAATTTACAAAAATCATCATAAAAATCAAACGATCCAATGTAGGTAACATAATGATCTTCTAACTTCGAGAGAGCGGCTTTGGAACTAATATTTTCAGCTATCATTGAATGAATTTAGAGCATGATATCGAAAGATATCCTCGGAATTGTATTTTTTTAATGCCAAATTTCTGAAAATTATTCTAAAAATTAAAACAAGACTACAGTTATTATCTTCAAGCTCGGAAGAAGAGATATCCAAACAATTTTTTTGAGCTATCATCCAATGAATTCAGAAATTTTTTTTTGCAAGTTAGGGTGAGGCAACCGATAAAAAAAAGCAAAAATTCAAAAATATAACATATTAGTTAGCCACAGTGTTTGATTCAATAGCTCATGGGCGTAATAAAAAATCCTGACTGTGCGAGCCTTCAATCTGCAATTTCATGAGTCATTAATACAATATAGTGATAAAGATCCGGAGAGGAAATTCAAACGAGACCTCAGCAGGCAACTGACTCTTTGAAGCTGATATTCGATCAGTCTCGCCACTTTTGATTTAAGATGGATTCAAATTCTACCATCCGATCTGATTAATAACCAGCTCGTCAGATATTTACCTGATCGGTGATCAAGAACGTTTTTAGTTTTTTAGTTCTTCGAAAACTGTCATAGCAGAATAAAAAGCCTTACAGTTTCTGGAATCAAGAATTTCCTTAAGGAGGGGTCTCACCACTTTTTTCAAGTCCCAGAAATATTTGACGGAAAATTTTGTCAATTTTTTTATACGTTTTTTTAGGTATGAAAAAAGTGGAAGCATGAGTCATCACATTATCTCAGTTTTACGATACTATTTATTTATTTTCTCCTATAAGAAGATGAGCAAATCCAAATCCCATGGTACTGATTTTGTGGGAAATCATATCGAGTATTTAAAAAAAAAAAAGTTCGAAAAAATAAAAAAATGTAGGAGGAGATACGATTTTTCGAATCGATGATTTACACAAATCGCCAGTTCCAATAGAAAAAAAACAAAAAATGCTTGAAATATATTGGTATTTTGGAAAACAGTTATAATGTGGCCAGAAAAGTCAAAATTCCCCCTCTCCGTAGGTCATTTCCTCCTTTTTTCATTGCCGTCCTTTCTTTTCTGGGTTCTTGCGTTTCTTATTATATCGTACGTTTCTTAGCTAATTTTTTGAAAAAAATCATCTTTGGAAGTTTGGTCATTTTTTCCGTCGAGTACTCGAGTAATACTGCTTAATTCTTTTCAACGCACTATCTCAAATAACTTACACGGATCCAATACTGCAAACGACTGAGGTTTGATGACCATTCAATATTTGGGTTTCACGTAAAACGTAAACATTGATGTTTTGACGTTCTGAATAAGAGCCAATTTAATCACCTAAGTCGTGAATATGAGATTGCACCCTCATCCCCCCTGCTCGCCAATATCGTTCACCGGTTTGTTTTCACCTCCTAAGTTGAAGAGCAATAAAGAAAACAAGTAGGAAATTGCTTTCTATTGCATATAGTATAGTTATTTTTACTAATAAATTACCAATATGCTTCCGAATTGTTATTTTGCACATTCTCCTCTTCTATTATATATAATTGATGGTTTATGTTACTTTCTCAAATTGAATGAGTTCCTTTTTGACTAATTGTGTTCGATTTTCAATTATTTTGTCTGCAGAACACATGTGCATTTGACAGTATCATTCAAATAATAATTACAGCATGCAGTACAGAAGGTTTCTCCAATGATATCCTTCGTTCAAATACCCAGGAATTCAATTTGATTAAATATATTGTCGTAAATGATGAAGTTGATGAACGATACGTTTGGCAGTTGAGATTGAATATTTTTCGAACTAAGCAATTTTTCCAAAAAGAATTGAGATTCTGGTCTGATCTGGTAATTTTGAATGCATTAATGACAGTAACAGAATTATGTCCCATAATTTTTGATCAAAATCCAAGTTATTCAATGACCGTGGAGTGTTCATTATGTGGTGATAGAGAAATTTATGAGATTATAATAGAACTCAGTTTCGAAAAAATATGTCATTACGGTCATCTTTATTGCCAACATTTTCAAGAAATATTAGATACGACCATACATGAAATTTTTAATAGAGTTAATATTAGATGTACACAATGTATCACGAAAAGTATACACCTTCATAACCATCTTTTTATTAATTGTCCATCGGATCATAAGTTTCGAGTTCCAATACGAAACGACTTCACGAAAACATTGAATGTGAACAATGATCTATATATTCTAGCCTGAATTGTGTAAATTTTCATGACCCAGAAATCATTAACGAATATAAATAGCTTCGGACATTATACAGCATGCATTGTAAATGGAGAGAAATGGATCATTCCAGATGATTTATCTCCTCAGAGAATTGCCGAAGTATCGTCATCCCATCAAATACATCCTCATTTATGCATATACGTAAAATGAAGAGTCATGACACAGCCGAATTTTTGTACATCTTATATACATAAGAGAGATAATACTTCTGAAGAAATACATTATCAGATATAGAGATGTTGGGTTCTATGACAACGAACTGACTGAATTGGAATACCATGTCTATTTGGAAGAACAAAAAAGTATCCCTTGAAAAAATCAATATTTAATCTTCAATTGTAAATGGATTAGAATGATTGAAATGAAAGAAGTAAGAATTGGTAATGACTTTCATGAAGAATATTTCAGATCCACTTCTTCAGTATAACATAATTCAACTCTTTGACGAGAAAAATTCATTCCCACACATAAAGCTAAAGCACGGTAACTGGTACCCCCACTCCAGCTCATACCGTCAGGGATTGGTAGGACTTCCTCGTCAGAGGGTTGAATTTCTAAATTCGACAGGCATCAATGATGGAAAATCTACGTTCATCGAGATCACGTTATGAGCCCCAGATCACTAAAATCTCTGTTTTTCAAAACTGATATTTCAGTTGCTCATAACAGGTTTGCATGTATCCTCTCTTATAAAGCTCAATTTTCTCCAGATAATTAAATATGTATTTATACCACCAATTTATTCAATTTATGTGAGGTCAAAGTAATTCTCTTCAATAATAATTGGATAAATTCAACCCCTTTTCTTTCATTCAAATCATCAATGGCAGTGCATTTTCAACAATTATGGAAAATGACAAACTTTCGAGCGACGGCAGTGGCTGTGTGGTTAGAGTATGGGGTTGGCATATCGGGGACCCAGGTTCAATTCCCGGTTGGGTGGGCCAAAATTTGCGACACTCTTAATCTCACGGTTTTACTATTGAAGAAGTCGACACTCGATCGTTTTACTATGGAGAGTCTTGCAAGATTTTTCCTGCAAAATCGATAAGGGAGCTGGGGGGGATGGGGAGAGAAATCATGGAAATCTGAGAGAGAAGGGAAATTTTTTCCGAAAACTTTCGAATGCTCTTAGAATAGTTCCCGGTGGCCTGGCGTAGTGGTTAAGGCCGTTGCCTCACAACGAATAGGTTCCAGGTTCGATTCCTGGCTGGGTAGAATGGTGAGATCTAACCATTTTTAAAGTCTTGATCAATCGCCATATAGTCTCATCAGACTCGAAGCGATATAAAATAAGCATAAAAAAAAAATAAAAAAAATAATTTCTAAAATTCGATTATTAATCAAATGAAAGAATGATGCAATCTATTTGATCTTTAAATTTCGATGAAATGTTATCAGAACAATTTCATTTGTACATAATTCAATGAATTTTAAACACCACATGTGAGAAAACCCATCAGAAAGCTCACTTTCAGGGAAATTTATGGAAAATGAGAAATTTTCAAAAATCATCATAAAACGAACATTTTAAGCTATGATTGAATTCATTTGGAGCATAATATTTGAAGATATCCCCGGAATTCTGATTTTCAAAAAATACAAAATTTTTTCAAACTTTCAGATAAATCAAAAGAACGATTATGGCTATCACCACCATCTTCAAACTCTGTCACAAGGACACACAAACAATTTTTCGGAGCCATCATTCAATGAATCTAAAACATTTTTTTTAGTTATCGTGTTACTACCAATATTTGAAAAAATTAAAAAATTAAAAAAAAGAATGAATTAATTTAATTTTGATCAACGGCGATGGGTAGGGCTCAATAATACCTACATAAAAAAAAAGATTCAATTCCATCGATTTATTAGCGACAAATTAAAGAAAAATTTTGAAAAAATTTGTTACATACACACATACATACGGACGAAGTCAAAAAATTACATTTTCGGACGTTCTGGATCATAATAAGTCGATATAACACAAAAAATCGGAAACTTTTTTTTGAACGATTACAATGCTTCCATTCGGAAGCAAAAAGGAGAAACAACCTACAGAGGGGGGGAATGCTGACTTTTTCAATCACATTGTGACTGTTTTCTAAACGATAAATATATTCAAAGCATTTTTTTCTTTTTTTCCTACTGAAAATGGCCATTTTTGAAATTCATCGATTCGAAAAATCGTATCTCCTCCTACATTTTTCAATTTTTTGAAACTTTTTTTTTTTTGAAATACTCGATATGATTTCCCGCAAAATCAATCGCATGGGATTAGGATTTGCTCATCTCCTTATAGGAAAAAATAAACAAATAGTGTCGTAAAATTGAGATAATGTGATGACTCATGCTTCCACTATTTTCATACCTAAAAAAAAATATTTAAAAAATTGACAAAATTTTCCGTCAAATATTTCTGGGACTTGAAAAAAGTGGTGAGACCCCCCCTTAATGCTACAATTTGCACTACTTTGTATCGTCCCACTACCAAATTATGATGAATTGATGAAACAAAAATTCGACACAAGATCCTGAAGCTTCCATTTGGAAAGCTCTCAGTCAACAGAAAAGGAGTAGACACGGTGGGGAAACATTTCTGGAGTTTGTTCCGACGCTTGAAGAGTCGTTGGGTAGGTGGACGGGTGAATGGGTGGTGGCAGGGTGGATGGGGGTGGAGACTCCCACGTACACATAACGTGTGCCGCCTTCCGTTTCCATCAGACATAATTGCATGTCTGAAAGCAGATCCAGGAGAGCCCAGGCAGGTTAGCCAAGCCATGAGAAGGACGAGAGACTGAAAGGTAAAGAGTTGGTGGAAGGGGGAGGGGTGGAGATGGAAATAGTGGAGGTAACTCGATAACTAATTACCTTCTGACGTAACCTGGCAAGAGCGTATATACCGGGATACGGCCTAGGATGACGTGCGAGTGTTTCTTCGCTTCAAATATTTTCTCAACTCATATACTCGGTACTCGGTCCGCATCCTGTCTCCGGAGTTGATTCTGATGATGAGAATATTATTGCAACATTTTCGTTTTTCAGTAATGGAAAGATGAAGGAAGGTGAGGTAACGTATTTTTTAAAGAAAATGAAAAGAAAATGAGATAAAAACATTTCATCTTATCTCATAGGACACGATGAAATGGCATATCTTAAAAAATACACGGAAGAAAATAGTATATTTCGATACGAGTGTGACGGAATTTTCCCGAGTGTGAAGTTGGTGGCCCAAGGTGAATAGTATATGATGTCATCAGACGATAAAAGTATTATCTGGCGAATGTGGCTTTATAATCCGAGCCGAAGGCGACTATCATTATATTTTACTGAAAAGAATTATTATTATTTCAAATAATTGATTTTTCAGTTTTATAACTATAACATTTTATTATTATTATTATCATTATTATTCTTATTATTACAGGTATATATATATACTACTGTATATCGCCACCGTCCTTCTAACGGCAAATATTATTAAAAACTATCATATTTTACTGAAAAGAATTATTATTATTTCAAATCCGAGCCGAAGGCGAGGATTATAATCACATTCACCAGATAATGCTTTTATCGCCGTGTGACATATGATATTTTATGTCGTTGGGCCCGAAAACCGCGATCTAACCGAGCAAAGCTCGGTTAGAATCGCGGTTTTCGGGCCTAATGAAATAAAAGTTTTTTCATCACGCTGTGACGAAAAGTGAACTTTTCGGCACGCTCCGCGTGCCTAAAAGTCCAATTTCCGCCACATTGTGATGAAAAATATTGTTCGTAACTCGTGAAAAAATGTTTTTTAGCTCATGGGATTATATCACTCGCCTTCGGCTCGTGATATAAACGTCCCACTCGCCAAAAAACACTTTTTTGCACTCGTTACGAAATATACTATTTCGTTTACTTGTAAACGAAAAAGGCACAGTTCGGCCACTCGTTGAACATAACATCAGTGTCAAAAAACATTGTTCAATACATGTGAGACGGGAACTTTCACGAGTGTGAAGTTGGCGGCCCGAGGTGACGCCGAGTATCGAAATATACTACTTTTTTTTTCTATTTACGCTTACCCAAACCTAGAAGGTTTATACAGCTACAAATATACTACTTTGAAACACGTACTTGAAAAAGTCCCTTTTCGTTTACAGATTTTCGTGTGTAAAGAGGCACTTTTGTAACTTTTACGATTGTAAAGGAAATGTGACTTTTCGTTTATGGCAATCACTTTTAGTTTAAAACAACTGACTTTCTGACAAATTGCGGTTCATTCCTATGTTACTGTTTGAATGATTGCGCTGTCGTTACATAGTCGACCAATCCGATGTCGCTGTTTCTGCAGCTACGTGCATAACTGAAACCATCGGTTTAGTCGTCTTAAGTGAATAGCATTAGCCATACGGTAGCCATTACACGTTAGAGACCTCTGCTTTTAATTGTTAACCCTTGAGTGATCGTACAATGGGGAAATGGCAGCGTTTTTGTTTCCGAAGGGAGGCATTGCAATCCTTCGATGTTCACATTCTCTAATTTTGATTGGAAATGATGTAGAATAGTCTGAAGCGTAAACATGTGCAGTTTGGCGACCATGTCTGTATGTGACCACGTCCACCGTCCCCTTCCCGGTTGTCAATTATTAGAAAATGTAGTAATTAAGTGGCGAAAGTAATTTCAAACAAGCAGAGGACAGCGAGCATATGGCAGTGCGCCATATGACAGTGAGCATGTCACTGAGTGATGTCTTATTTTTTTTTTCGCCATCAATACATTGATGGCGGGCTTCCGAATGGTGTCAAATATAACAAAAGTTTATAGCTTCACAACACTAACTAGCAGCAAAAATTTCGGATGGTTACTGCCACCTCCATGGTTGCTATCAAAATTCCAATGTTTCGAATACTTCGTATGAGCAGGTATACATATTTTCTGTCCAAATTTCAAGTTGATACCTCGATTTTTGCACAAGCAAGTGTTTACAAAGTTTTTCTATGAAAAAACAGAAAAACGGGAATATCTCGAAAACTTTGTATGAACTGGTATGTATATGTTTTGATTAATTTAGACAGAAGACATCGAACCAAATGTGTTGAAAAAAAATCGAAATCAGTTGTGTAGTTTTGAAGATATTCCATGTAAAAGATTTTCAGGAAAAGTCGAGTATCTCCGAAACCACTGATGCGATTGAATCCATATTCAATACAAAACATTGTTATCGTGAGAGGAAGATTCTCTCTGAATTTCAAGTTGATATCTCGATTTTTGCACAAGCTAGAGTGGTTACAAAGTTTTTTGTTTATCAAAAAACGGAAAAACGGGAATATTTCGAAAACTTTGTATGCACGGAGAGAAATATTCAATAAAAATTACGTATCTTTTCCGTAATTCCGCAGCGAAATGTGGTTGTAGGAAATTTTACGGAACTGTCACGGAATTTTTTCGGAGCGTTCTGTAATCTTAATCTGAATCTCCTGTGAAAGATTACGATACCGTCACTTAAATTTTCTGAGCCGATTCCGATCGGTGTGTGAATTCAGAGTTCCGTCATTTTTACTGAACATTTTTCCATGTGAACGGGTATATATTTTTTGATTGATTCAGATAGAAGGCATCGAAATGAATATTTTGAAAACAAAAAAAATCGAAATCGGTCCACTAGTTTCGAAGATATTTGCAGAAAACGATTTGAAAACGAATCGCTTTTTCTCCAAAATTATTAGATCGATCGGGCTGAAATTGCACAGAAGTAGTCCTCATTAAGACCTATAATCTGACAAAATTTTAGATTTTTTGGAATTACTTTAGCCACTTAATTACTCAAATTTCTAAAAATTCAACACTGAGAAGGTGGCGGTGGACGTGGTCACAGAGAGATGGTCACCAAAATTCGTATTTTTACGTTTCAGACCATTCTACATTATTTCCAATCAAAATTAGAGAATGTGAAAATCGAAGGATTGCAATGCTTGCATTTGGAAGCAAAAATCTCAAATTTTGTCAGATTATATGTCTTAATGAAGACTAACTGCGTGCAACATTTCAGCTGGATCGATCAAATAGTTTCGAAGAAAAAGCGATTCGTTTTTAAATGGTTTTCTGCAAATATCTTCAAAACTAGTGGACTGATTTCGATTTTTTTGTTTTCAAAATATTCGTTTCGATACCGTTTATCTAAATCAATCAAAACATATATACCCGTTTATGCAAATTTTTCGAGATATACGCGTTTTTCCGTTTTTTGGTAAAAAAAAAAACTTTGTGAACACTCTAGCTTGTGCAAAAATGGAGATAGCAACTTGAAATTTTGACGGGAAATATGTATACTCGCTCATACGTGGTATTCGAAATTTTCTGTTTATTGTTTATATTTGATGACTTCTGTTGGTAAACAGATCAACGAAACAATTACACCAAGGTGCGCCAAGGATGTTTGAATCTTCAGTGTGACCACAGAATTCTTTTGTGGCATTTTTCGAGTAAAATTAGAGGAAATTACATGAATGACAAGGTACCTGAACACAACTCATCAAGATGAACAAGTTTCGTTAGAATGAAAAATTGGTTGCCATTTCAAAAAAAGCGCTTTGTACTTCCAGCTACTAAGAATGAGCTTGAAAGCTCAAAATAATGAATGCATCGAATGTCCCCCTCGAAACCCTACAATTTTTGTATCGAACATTTTTTTGTTACTTGTCCGCCTTAGGAGATATTTGGCCGCATTTTTTCAAATGGGACACCCTGTATATCCGATCTGCTAAATCAAAACTCGGTCAAGTTCTCATCAGGCATCACCTGATCATGTCTATCTGATCAGAACTTGATCTGAATCCGCCTGCAGTTTTTGCGATCTGATCTGGTGGATCAGAACTTGGTCAGATTCTCGTCAGGGATCACCGGATCAGTCAAACCTTACAAAAACTTGATCAACTTCTGATCGTGCTTCAGGTGAGCCTGGAGCAATTTCCACTCGGGTCGGTCACAAGAACATTCAAACAAATTTTTCAACTCCTCAAGTACGGTGCCCATATTGCGCGGTGTGTCCTCATCGGCCGGCGGCCATCCGTCAACCTGGATTCGCTGTTCAATACGGCACAACTTCTATGCTAATGACAAAAAAATAATGAACGTAAATTTAATGATAATCTTGAGCTTTTACCAAAAAGTTGTTCAATTACGGTATTTTTTATACAGGTGTTTTTTGAATATTTGAGACCGACCTTGGTTCGATAGTACAAACGGTTGCTAAGATCGGCGATTATCGGAAATTTGTTGATAAAAATCAGTAACTCCTTGAATCGAAATTTCGTTTGCGCTATTCGACAAAGGACTGTATAGAGTATGTTCGTTGAAAGTTTAAAAATTTTTGATAAAAATCATATCGATAAACGAGAGGTTTGAATATTTATTTGACGTCGAATTCAGTTCCGCCATGGTTATGTATTGAAGTAAAATATGAAAAAATACTTGAAACGAAAGAAGCAGTTGACCGTTCGTATGCTGCAGGACACATGTGACTGATAATTTATTTGTTATTTATTTATTTTTTATTTTGTATTTCTACCAATTCAATTGGTGGTAAACTTCCGAATGGATTCATACAAATTCCCTTTTTCCATTTACACGAGAAACTGTCTTCTCACGTCACATTCTTTTCACAATTTTTCCTCAAGTTACTGTGTGAACAAGGAATTTAAGGATAACCAAAAATGTAAAATCGGCAATATCTCAAGAACTTTGTATAAATGTATAAATATATATTCCGATCGATCTAGATGAAAGATCAGATCGAGTGAATTGAAGCAAATATGAAATGAGAATAAATCAACTTGAGAACCAATAGTGGTCACACGGGTAGGGTGCAGCTGCGCTCATTTCCCCCTATTTCCATAAAGTCAATTTGAAACAATTGCTCAAATACAAAGACTCCATTCGGAAGCAAAAAGACAATTTTCACCCTTCCATTCACGAGTTATTAACGATTGAAAATGGCCCGTTTCGCTCCACTCTCCCCTAATATTCAGGAGAATATTCCCAGTAAATCTTTTTTTTTCGTGTCAAATTAACTGATGGAGTTAAAAGATATTTAATAAATTAGATATTCAAAAATCATACTTTTGTTCAATTGTGGAAATAATTACAACATATTACCTCACGCCCTGTCCCAGTAACAAGCACTCATATTCTACAGTGTTTAGAATGAGATATTCAATTTTTTGATAAAATGAATTTTTACAAAAAATTGAATATCTCTAAAACCACTCGACCGACTGCACCCATCCAAAACACCAACCTTCAGTATTGTAACAGCTATAATCGTACCAAATTTTAACCTGCTGTCCCCATTTTTCCTCAAGTTATAGGTTGTAAAAAACTGAAAAAAGAACAAAACATAAAAACGAGAATATCTAAGAAACTTTCTATGAACGAGTATATATATTTTGATTGATCTGAATAGTGGCCACCGATAGAAGTATTCTGAAAAACAAAGAATTGAAATCCGTCCAGTAGTTCATGAGATATTTGAATAAATTTATTTACATAAAAGGTTGAATATTTCAAGAACTGTTCGGCCGATTGCACTCATCCACAATACCAACCTTCTATCTTATAAAAGCTAAAAGCATTCAAAATTTCGACTCGCTGTCTCCATTTTTTAATATGTTATCGTGTAAACAAGATTTTTCATAGAAAAACGGAAAAGCGGTAATATATTCAAACTTTGCATGAACGGATCTGTATATATTGATTGATCTAGATAGAGGCCATCGAGACGAGTATTTTGAAAAAAGAAAAATTGAAATAAGTGTACTAGATTTTGAGATATTGGAGAAAAATGAAATTTAAAGAAGTTGTTATATCTCAGGAACTACTGGACCGATCGGGCTGAAACAGCGCAACAAAGTGAAGTTTAATCATAGCTACCAGGAGCCAAAATTTCAGATTTTTCTCGGCAAATTTCACCGTATTTATGTTGAATTTTCTACAAATTTATCACCAAAAACCAAAGTTATCACACAAAAAAACAGACATGACCCTAAAACGTCATTTCTCCACGATTCATGACATTCTACATAATTTGCTATCAAAATTAGAAAATCGAAAAATCACTTGAGGATAATCGGGCGAGGAGGAAATGTAGGAGGTGAGGCGGAGGGGTTTCTATTGTTTTCCTGCAGAAAACCAATCGCTGAACAATAAATTTTTTCCCATTCGGATTCAAAATTCAGGCAATATTAGGGAGTATCTCCGGTTAAAAATTATTTTTGAAGCTAATCAAATTTATTTGTATCTGTTCCACGCATTGAATGGTTTTCAGATTGTTCGGAAATCCATGCGAAAAAGTGACAACATCGTCGATATTTTTTTTTTTTCACCAGGAGCTGGTACCACTGGCTCGAGGGAGCTCCAATCACAACGCTTCATCGCTCTCTCTCAAGAGACGTTTAAATTGACTGCGCTACCCCCACCCGATCGGTACTTGGGACGTAGCTGCGCGTTTGGTCTGCGTGCGCAGAAATTTAATTTTTCAGTACTTTTTTCACTATTATTAATAAACAATGCTCCTAGGCGACAATCTTCTTTACTCAAAAAATCATTGATCACATGTTCTAAATGTGTCTAAAGTTTCATGACTTTGGCTGCATTCTTTCTTTGCAGTTTTTTTTATGATTTCCATAAGATCACGGGTTAAATGACCACTTATTCAAAAATTCATACTAAATTAACCATGCTCCCCAGTAGTCTGAAATTTTGCACACGCCTTTTCCATCATTTAAAGAATACGTAAAAAAAAGAAAAAAATGGCTGCTTTTTTTCGAACCCTCTGGGCTTGCCCGATTATCTTTAAATACAAGGCTTCCATACGGAAGCAAAAAATCGAGCCGCATTGTTTTCATAATTTCATCTATTTCATGGGGGCGTANAGTTAATGTTTCATATTTTGAGATCTTTCTACGAAAAATTCGGCCAAGGATCACGATATCACCGCGGAATATTTGGCCAAGATAATGTGCCGCCCAGTGGTGCCTGTAACCTTTTTTGGTTTATCGATATATTGAGGGCTTTCATTTGGAAGGCCGTGGGGATAATCAGCCAGTTGTCAAGACGGATCGCCATTGGTTTTCGTTTTCGTTTTAGTTTTGCGTTTTCGTTGGTAAAGTCCTAATTCCTCTCCGGAGAGTGCCCTCCGCCCATAAGGTACTTTATTTCGGTCGCAGAGAAGACCCGTTCAACCATCTCAGTTTTGTTTTGAGTTTGAGGCACTCAAGTTAGCACCGTACGGGGCTAGTCTCCACCAGACTCCACTTCGCAGCAGGCCCGAGCGGAAGCACGCGGTAGTCGCTATTAGGATAGTCCCCCGTATCATCACGAGAAAGTGCGTTTTACGAAGTAATTGTCGGGGTAACTGGCCAAAATACCGCTCACAACGACTCTCCAGACTATGGTAAGTACCAGTGTACTTATTTAAAAGTGAATTCGGTGATTTGAGTGTGGTTTTTTGGAAAATGAAGTGCTCCGAAATTCATGGTTTGAAGGGCCGACAACTCTTTGAATGGACCCAATGCCATCTTCCAGCTACCTGAAGTTCATCGAGGATCAATGACGCTACCTGAAATAGTTGAATTCAGTGGAATTTAGTAATCTCTAACCTCTTGTTTTGCTACCTTTCGCTTGCTCTCTCGTATCTTACTTATTTCTGCGTAATTCTGCGATGCTACCTATTTTTCATTATTTTCTGCAACTCCATAGGATTTGGAGAGAAAAATGTGCTATCTAAAATACGTTTTGGCTACCTTTCATGCGTTTTATAATAATTTTAGCGTTCGAGCTGTGTAGAATTCTGGTTGGGCATGGGGACGCTATCTTTCTGTTACCTTTAAATTTTAATGGTTGGAACCCACAAAAATAAACTTTATTCAGCTCTCTATCGGCTAATAAATTAGATAGTAATTAAAATTATTTTGAGTCACATTGATGTAATGTTGTATTTGGAAGAATTTACCATTTTGTATTAATTTTGGCAATAGCGGAACACGTCAGTATAATAATGTTTCATTATTATTTATTGTTATTATTATTATAGAATATCGACTTATACCTATCCCGTTTAGAGGTCAAGACAGTGGTTTATTGGTTTCTCGATCGATGATTGGCTTTGTTAATTGATGTTCTCGTCCACGAATCCACCCCTCTCTCCACGACCCGCACACTGAGCAGCCGAGTAAATCCCGTATCCTCGTAATCCACCTTTCTGCGTATGGTTTGTGATATGTTTCGTGTCATTATTGGACTTTTAGGGGCAATCCGTAATTGGTTTTAAGAAAATACGGCTCCGTTTGCGGTTTGTCGATTCCGCGTTGCTAAAAATCAGCTGGCGCCCTAAATATTCGAAGCAAGGATTGAATGAGCTGCCGATTGTTCCGGGAGTCCAGTTTTGTCGTTATGCTTGTGGTCACCTGGCCTTGTGGAGGATGTTAGACAACTGTCTCCGGATCTCATTGCTGGTCTCCTGAGGAAGATGGTAAATCGCTGTCTCGGTACGACTGATGATTTCCTCGGTGGGGATCTTTTTAGGGGCAACAGCGAAGTTGTGTTCTTTCGCCACCACAGACACTTGTGCTTCACTGAGTTCAAATTTACTCAGATTCTTCACAATGTGAGTGAGGGTTGGGACTTTCTCCTGGGGGATCAGTTTCTTGAACTTACCCTTCTGACTCTCAGTTCTCATCTCAGCTGTTCGGACTGCTTGTTCGTGTGTGACACGATCGAGAGTCTCCCACAGCTGAGACTCCAACGTCTGAGCCAGAAGAAGGTGGAGATCGAGAAGCTGTCTGGAGAGATGGGCCAGGTGCTGCTTAGCCGCTGTTATTCTCTCCTTGACCAATCTCAACGAAGCTTGGCGGAGGATGGCATTTGCCTGCTTCGATGGGATAGGATTCCTCAGACGGAGGAATTTCGGTACCACTTGATCGTCATGGCACCTTTTTAAAAAAGTTAGGGAGCACAGTTGGACGTGCAAGGACTTCCTAAGTTTGGTGAATAAATTCACCGACCCAAGAATAGCCCCTCCGTGGAGGCATTTAATCAAAGTTTTGAGGCTTTCGTGGCCATGATTAATGACATCTTTGGCTTCAGAATGGATGCCGCATTTGGATTCAGGGTTGCGCCGACGTTTCGCAAACATTGCAGTCCGCATCTTCAGGGCTATGAGCCCCGATTCTGAGTTCCGATGTCTAGGAGTAGTCCTTATATGCCTTCCCTTGTGGTGGTGGGGGAAGGGCAAGGGGAAGGGGAGGTGGTCAGTCAATCATATGGTTTTAATTGACCAGCTGATCAATTAAGAACACAGGAACTCACTCTCAAATTCACCTCATACACCGCCTAACCTCCTTTAGGCATTAAGGAATTCTAAGAGAATTAGAATTTAGAGAAAAAAAATTTCCACTTCACCCAGTCGGGAATCGAACCCGGGTCTCCCAGATACGCGCCGGGCACTCTTACCGACTAAGCTACCGGGAACCACAGAAATTCACTCTCAAATTCACCTCAAACACCGCGTAACCTCCTTTAGGCATTAAAGAATTCTAAGAGAATTAGAATTTAGAGAGAAAAAATTTCCACTTCACCCAGCCGGGAATCAAACGCGGGTCTCCCAGATATGCGCCGGGCGCTCTCACCGACGAAGCTACCGGGAACCACAGAAATTCCCTCTCACTTTCACCTCAAACACCGCCTAACCTCCTTTAGGCGTTGAAGAATTCTAAAAGAATTAGAATTTAGAGAGAAAAAATTTCCACTTGCAGCTGATCAATTAAAAACATATGGTTGGTTGACCACCCCCCCTTCCCCTTCCCCCGCCACCACAAGGGAAGGCATATAACGACTACCCCTAGACATCGGAGCTCAGAATCGGGGCTCACAGCCCTGAAGATGCAGACCGCAATGTTTGCGAAACGTCGGGGCAACGCTGAATCCAAACGCGGCATCCATCCGGAAGCCAAAGTTGTCATTAATCATGGCCGCGAAGCCTCAAAACTTAGATTAAACGCCTCCACGGAGAGGCTATTCTTAGGTCGGTGAATTTATTTACCAAACTTAGGAAGTCCTGGCACATCCAACTGTGCTCTCCAACTTTTTTAAAAAGGTGCCGTGACCATCAAGTGGTACCGAAATTCCTCCGTCTGAGGAATCCTATCCCATCGAAGCAGGCAAATGCCATCCTCTGCCAAGCTTCATTGAGATTGGTCAAGGAGAGCATAACAGCGGCTAAGAAGCACCTGGCCCATCTCTCCAGACAGCTTCTCGATCTCCACCTTCTTCTGGCTCAGACGTTCGAGTCTCAGCTGTGGGAGACTCGATCGTGTTACACACGAACAAGCAGTCCGAACAGCTGAGATGAGAACTAATAATAATAATGAATAATAATAATTATTATTAATATAATTGATGCAAATATCATGCCTGATTTTGGAGTGATATACTTTTTACGTGCGAATTATCAAAATGGAGATGACGTCCTCAGATGTTTTGCATCAGCGAGTTGGAGAAAAAATCATTTTTCTCAGACCATAACCAATTCCGGGGAAAAAGAAAAAAAAGGTATTCTGTATTTTTTCATGCCCTTCCCAATGCAGTTGGATTCATAGAATTATGAGCCATATTTTTGTTCTATTACAAAAAACAAATTTTTTAACGGTAATTTACCCCCCCCCCGTTTTAACTCCCCGAGGAGCTATGAATTGCGGTTTCCATCACTTTTCATAAGCTACTGATTACCGTAATGAACATTCGCAAAAACACTCTTCTTATAGGTGGAATTGAAGAATCCCCCTCCGAGGTGGTCAACTTCCAAGGCTCGTTTACCCCCCTTAAAACCGCGTATTAGCAGCTAAAAAAAATACGTGTCCTTTAGTTTTGAGGCCTCTACAACATATATAAGTTTCATCGAAATCGGAGGGGAACACCTACCTAGTGTTCTTTGTGAGACAAGAGTTTATCATACATGGAATAAACAAGAACACATTACTCGAGAGTGTCCACAACAGGCTGTGACGTTGCTAACCAACGTGAACCTCAATACTTAAAATATAAACCGTAGACTCATCCATAACTCGATGAGAAACTCAAAACAGCCGGACTGTTGTCACCTTCGGCCTCTGCTCCTCGATGTACCCATGAAAATCCTTGCAAACCGAATAAATAAAAGAAACGGAAAAACGAGAAAATGTTGTCGGGTGCCAGCGCACTTTTGTTCCAGCGGTGTCAACGAACCGCATTAAAGAGAACCATACGAAAAAATTAGTCATAATTGGAGAAATCAAGGGAGAGGTTGCGGAATTAGCTCCACTAGCTTGGAGGTGTTCGGAGAGCGGGGTAGGATCGGTCGCTCGGTCTTTGGAAGGATGTCGCGCATTCAACAAAATATACAGAAAAATCAAGTGGAAGAATCAGAAAATTAATTAAATAGGAGATGAGAGAATCACTTTAAATTTACTCCGTGATTTATTAAATTTCTCAATAACATTTCAACTCAAATAGAATTTCTATTCTTCATAAATAAAATAAATTAATTTCAATTAAATTCAATTAAATTCCCGAGAGTGAGAGTACGTGAATTGACCTTGAGAGAGAGGTTATCGCGAAGGGAAATGGGGGGTCTGAAGAATTCAAGCCAACGATCTCCCCGCATCGTCCAGAAACTGGAGTACTGGAGGATCTGAAGGCTATGTTAATCCCAATGTGGTGATCTCGGCGAATCTCCTAAGAATAATAAATGAAAATTAATGGGCGAGGGACTCTAGTGTGCAAATGTCACTTAAGAGAGCCATTTTGCTCCATAGTCGAGTCCGTCCTCCATCAAGAGCGTCGCGGCGTCACAGGAAAATTCCAGGAGCTTGCGAGCTGCAATGTCGTGATTTTCGGGGCCTCGTCCTCCGAGAACCTTAAATTAATAAATTAAAACCTTGGGGGAACTTTACTCAGCTTGAAGAGCACTCATTTGAGGCTTCAATTCGCTCTAGAAAGAGCATAAACCGCCATGTGCACGACAGCGTCACCCACGGTACGTGAGGAACATGTGTCCACTTATAGGCATGTTTTATTCACTTTTTTCCATTAAAATTGGCACTGGACGTTCCCCATACGTCCTCGAGGGTTCTAGTGAACTAATTATGCACTCAGAAGGTGCATTATTTGTTCAACAAGACCTCTTGGTGAACGGAGAGGGCACAATGGCGCCATGGCAGGGCATGAGCCATGTGCGGCCTTTTATTGGGTCTCACTGTCCCTTTTCACTATCACTTGAGTGTCACTGGAGTTTTTATCACTGGGGAGAGGTCTAGAAAGCCGAACGACCGTTTTATGCACTCACTGGTGTATTTATCCACTCACTCGGAGGAGTTTTGGTGGTTGGGAATGCATCTCAGTGTCACTCTCGTGAACGCCGGTGTACTTTCCCCGGAGTTTATCACTGGGCACACTGGGAATAAATGCACTTCTCCCCTCGGGAGAAAGTGCACATGGTGAATAAAAATGTACTTACCATGTTCCTCGTGTGGGCCTTCGGCGATGGTCTCCACCAATTCTCTCGATCGCTGTCGATATTCTCGGGGATGTCGTCGCAGTAGTTGCTCGGGTTCAACTCTGGTAAACTGTGTTTAACCGGCGGATGTTCTCAGCTGGATGGTGCGACTGGCACGCCGCCTAGCTGCCGCTGGGGCGGGCTCATGTAAACGGGCACGCGGGGATTTCAGTTCAAATGGGTTTTAGACTTATTTGGGCATTTCGCCGTTAATTATATTTTTATGAATTAACCCAAGGGGTTTTTATCCGTAATGACTGAACGATAGTTATCTGGAGGTTCGGAAAGGGGGCATTAAGGCAGTTGTTCGCCTTTTCCCCTCGCGAATGCACTTCACACCTGAGTGAGTACACTTTTTCGCTGCTGTCACTCTCCCGGGAATCATCCTGGAATCACCGTGAACAAATGTAAAGAGAGAATAGCCCATGGCGATCCATGCAGACGAGTGGGCCATGTTCATCCACATGGCCTTCCAGATGCACTGGTGAATCCAATGACTCCACGAAGCGCTTTAGCCAGGGAGCGTGAGCATTTCACCTCAACGTCTGTAATCAGCAGCCTGCACTCAACGAGATTCGCGAGATCTCACCGGGAAGCTCGGTTTATCGGCTCTGAATCACGGTGAATTGTCGTCCCTCTCAGAATCGGCGAGATTTTAAATACAAAAATATAACTAGGAAAATACAATTACTGTAAATTTTCCCTCAACCGTAAAATCGAAAAATAATCCCCTAAAATCCAAAATAAACCAGGAAGATAACTGAAAGAAAAGAGAACGAAAACCCTAATATTACTTGAACCGGAGATTCAACTTTTTACCCGTTTTTAATGTGTATCGACGCTTGAATTTAATTATTCTTATTGAAATTGAACGTTGTTTTCCCGCGAGGCCCTTCCTGATGTTCTTGGAGGCCGGTTTCCGCAAGCTGAGGCTGGAGCTAAATAGGTGTTGCATTGCCCTTCGGTAGGGGTGCTAACTTTTTGGGGTTAAAGAAATCGCGACCCTCTCTCGTAAAAGATCAAAAGTATTTAATACTTACGTACTCACTCTTTCGATTTACTTAATTCTACGATGAAGTCGTGTACAGGTGGCGGAATTCTCGAAAATTCCGTCACAAGACTCACGGACGAAGTAGAGGCAGACAGTATCGAGGTTGGTCGTCAGGCAGAGGCAGAGGCAACAAATATCACAGGGGGAGAAGCAGTCACGGAGGTCACGAGCACACACGAGGGAAAAGTACATTCAGAGGACAACACGGCAACAGAGGCTACATTAACTACAGGGGTAATACGAACATATCATCGAGTCGACGAGGTTACCAACAGGATTCTCAGGGTTATTCTTATTTATTTTTGACTGAAGTTGATAAAATAGAAGTAAATAAGGAGGCGAAATTGATGATAATAAAATCGAATGGATTCTAGACAGCGGTTGCACGGACCATATAATAAATGATGACACATTATTTTCAGAATTTTTATTATTGAAAAAGGCAGTTGATGTAACATTGGGAGATGGTCGAGTCATGCAGGCAATTAAAATAGATCGAGTAAATTCAATTTTCACTCTTAATAATAAAGAAACTCCAATAGTATTGAACAATGTATTTCATGTACGTGATATGAGACAGAATTTGATGAGTTTTGCAAAAGTAATAGTCAGAAACATAATTATATCTTATGAAGACATTTCTGAAATCTGTAATCTATTTGAAGAATCGATTGCTCTTTCTTGGAAAGTTAATAATCTGTACAGGATGGAAAGGTTTATTTTGAGGTCTGAGAAAGTAGAAGAAGTTAACAGTAGTCAACTACCAGTACGCATTAGTAATAAAATGACAGAGAAGGAAAGATAGCATCGTACTTTGTGTCACGTAAATTTTGATTATTTGAATACTCTATCGAAGACAGGATTATTAATTGGTTTGCTTGAAAAGTTGAAATCTATAGAAATGTAATGTGCTATCCGCATTGAATCCAAAATGTACAACGTACCATTTGAAAATTACAGCAACCAAGCAACAGAATCATTATAAATTGTACACACAGATTTGAATGGACCCCATCCAGTTGTTGGAAATTCAGGGAAAAAATTTTTCTTCTTGACATTGATGATTACAGTAAATTACCAAAAGTGTATTGCATTAAATCGAGAGCAAATGTTCACAACTGTTTTGTACACTGGGAGAAAAACACGTTGGCAAACAAATGTTGTTTGGGCCAACAAAATCGCTAGTTGAAAATTCCCAAAAACAATTTGTTTGGTTCGAATTTGAAAGTCTCAAACATGAATAATTGTTCTGCTTTCGACAGCAACGAAATATTTGGCTCAAGAGGCAGATAATTCACACCGGGCACTGCCTTTTCAGGATGAAAATATCGCATAGAGAAAAATTTAACAGCAAATATTTTATCCTCAAGTTACAAGATGATATGATAGCAATCATATCATTATTATTGTTTCTTTAAGGGTTCATTTATTATCTGTAATTATTAGACAGGCGAAACAAAAAACTATTATCCCTTGTTTCCCATAAAACAAAGATTTTTCGGGAGCAAAATACGTACGGGAGTACCGAATAACGAAAAAGTAGTGCTAGAAATGACATTTCTTGTGTGTACAGAGAATACAATATTTTCAACTACTAAATCTATTTTTGCGACAAAAATGTTTCATTCCGGCGCACTCTCTCCATAAATGGCACAAAAAAATCATTTTTTGATAATTTTCAAAAACTGTTTTCTTGACACAAGTAAGACTTGTTTGAGAACCTTGTCGTTTTTCTCTCAGTGTAGAGTATGTCAATCTAGTCGAAAACAAGACTGATAAAAGAGTGAAGAATTTAAAGGGCGACAATGCTAAGGAATATATAAACAATGATATTTTTAAATTTGCGAAGGAAAGAGGAAATGAGATTAGTCCATCTCTTATGTGCATGAATTAAAGGGTGTTGCCGAGAGATTTAATCGAACGATCATGGATTCAGCTAAGTGTTTATCTAAGGGAGCAAAATTTAATGAAAGGTTTTGGCCAGAATTTCTTTGGGCTGCAACGCATTTGAAAAATCGTACACTTGCTGACACTATTGAGAACAAAACACCATATGAAAATTTGTTTAATAAGAAACCAAATGTCAAGTATCTTCGTTCATACGGTAGTAAAGTCTATGTTACAAGACCAGAATCTCAGGGACCATCAAAATGGAATCACTAATCAAAATTGGGAGTTTTACTGGGTTACACTGAAGTTGGATATCGATAGTGTCTAGAAGTAGATATATAAGGCCGGTTCTGGGCCAACGAGTTGGAAACGGTCACGAGGGTCTCCCGTGAGTGGGTGGTGAGGGGCTAATCAATTGATTGTTCTGAACATTCGTGGAATTTCAGTTGGGAGTAACATGAGTCATCGCGGCAGAGGCTTAAAGTCATAAATCAGTAAATGTCAATTTTAATGTAATTCAAAGAAAAGATGAGAAATCTCACAACTGATCTACTAATCATTTTTCATGGTTATTCTTGAGATTCCTGGAATTCCATTCGGGAAAACATGAGTCATAGCAGAAAGAAATTAAGAACATGAAAACTTTCACTTTTGACTGATTCCTGAAAGAGTCAAAGAGCAATTTACAGGATCGAACGTGATTTTTCCCGGAATTCCATTGAAAAACATGGGCGTTTACAGTGGAGGGTTCCGAAAAAAAACTCACGAATATAATTTTGGATATAAAATTCAGAGAAAAATCCCCACCACTATGGGTGGTTGCAAACAGACAATCGCATATGCCGCCCCTCCCTCCCGCCTCTGAACATCAGCATCAAGTCACGTATTGAATCTATTTTTATCAATATTTTTATTTTCATTTATGTAATTTACTGACTGAATCTTACTCTGGAAACTTTATATAATGTATTTATTCTTGCTGTTGTCCTTAGGGGGTGTTATTAACCCCAGGACATTTAATAAATGCTTTTCGCTCTCTCTCTCTCCCTCCTTAATAAAAAATTTCAAGAAAACATGTACACAGAAACCCTCAAAAAATGCTTTATTAGAGTGGGGTAATTCACTATATACCCTCTGAAGTTCGAGAGCATAATATCAGTTTACTTTTTCCTCTGCTCCCTTCGACGTCAACAACAAGCATTCAAGAGAGAGAGAGTCCATACGCAGGCAACAAGAGTTAAAAAATAGATTGAAACGTCTACTGAAAGACATTGAAAAACATAATCCAGTTGAAAAGGAACGTCGAAGAGTTGTGCTCAAATCTCCAACAGACCAACATTGCAGAACTAACATCATGAACTTCGATAAATTCAACAGTGTCTCGAAGAGGGAGTCTTCCTCTGCTGAAGATGTCAGAATTGGAGTCAAATAAGGTGTGCAGCATCACTGCAGTTTACAGACCGAGAACAAAATTCGGGGAGAGCGTACTTTTTCATTTGGATGGCAAACATGCAGTCTTTGCAACCAATAGAGCATCAAATTATTTCAACAACCAACTGGAGCAGTGGGAGAATTTCCAGTCACTCGTGTTAAAGGTTAAAATGTAGCTAAAATACTTGGGTGGTCGATACAACGACTTCATCCTCGGTGAATTCTTGAGGCCAACAGGAAAAAGTGGAAGCTTGAACTATTTTGAGGATGGATAAAGGAACAAATAAACAAATAATCTTTTCATTTCAATTTTTTTTCATTAATGAAAAATTTCTCACTGAAAAAATATTACAATGTAGTAGTTTTTAAAAAAATAGACGAATAAACCTCATTTACAAAAAAAAGTGTTTTTTAAAAATTTTTTCTTAAAAATTATTACATTTCATACAATCTCTTATATCATAGGGGTGGTCCATCAAAAGTATCACCCTTAATTGTTTGATAATGTTCCAAACAACGTCTTTATCTTTTGATGTACCTATCAGCTCTCATGGCATCAGTCAACTTGTTGGATGCGGCAGATGTGCAATATCCTCACAATCCATTAAATTTAAATTCTTGGTGATGTCCGAAATAATTTTTTCAAATTATTGATTGATTTTGCTTCAATCAAAAGGTTTTCATTGGGAATCATTTCAATACGAGTTTACTATCGCACCAATTATTAGGTCATCCCACTTCTGGTGTCACCATTTTTATTTTCTATACCTTAACAAGCGATAACCGACATACGATGATACTTTCATAATATTATTCAGTAATCTCCTCCATTACTGACGAAGCGCTCTCAATCTGCTGGCAATTCTCGAACAATCGAACATCGCGTCAGCAGAAAAAGGCTGCTGCGCGATTTCTCAATAAATACTGAGCGTCGCTCGTCACCATGTCAACTTTGGGTGGTCAATGACATCGAAAATTTGTCATCACCGAAATCCTATAATGCACAATCCCAAATCGAAAGCATTATTAAAATCAGTCGTTCATCGCTCCTCGTCCTGAAAAGGTTGAGTCTTAAAGGGGGTTTTCCATACTTTCAGAATTTTCCCAGTCTTATCTTCTTCGCGTTAGATTTGTGTAATATCTAATCTAAATTAGGGGGTTTACCGAGTGAAGAAACAAAAATCTGGATCCGGGATTATTTTCTCTGGGAAATTATCCTTTTGGTTTTTCGGTAGATATGGTGATGTGCGACGCTGATTCAATATGCTTCAAGCATTGAGCGTCATCTGGGAATCATAATCTATTAAATCGATCGAGTTACTGCAACTTTTAGACTAAATTACTGAGTCGAAATCAAGTCTCGGAAAACCTTAAATTCAACCGTCTACTCGAGAGAGCTGTGAAGCCAATCCAGACTCTTTCCGGGATTTTTTAATTCTCATTTCTAAAATATAGAATAGGATAGAATTGTAAAACAAACTTCAACTGTAAAACCGTGGAATCTAATCTTAAATCTGTCTCGGCTGAAGTGATTCAAGTCGATAATTCACCGTAAATCATTTCATGTGAACTTAAAAGAAAGATAAATAAATCAAGTTTTAATTAAATCAATCCAAAACTCTTTTTAATTATTACACGCTAATGGGACTGTAAGCGTCGTCCTATAAGTAAATAAATCTGAAAACGGATAAATCTTCCATTTATCGTTTTCTCATGATTCTCACATGTTTTTGCCCTTTTCTAAATTAATTCAAAATTAGTCCTTCGACGCTGGACTCTTACTCAGGACATTATATCTTCAATTCATAGTAAACATTGATGGATAATTCGGTCGATCGCAAAATTTTTTCATTCATCATCCAGTTCTTGAGGAGTTGTACATTTTTTACAGGAAATGCCTTGTTTTCTGTATAACGATGGAAAGGACAAGTATGAGCTGGTAATTCTTTGAATTTAGTGAGTGCCGGACATTCATCATAACATGCCTCAATATTAAGTACTAGCGGTGCCAGTACAGGTCCGGAGATATTTTTCAACCTTTCTTTTTTATCTTCACGTTTCACATAATTTTTACCAATATTGCCCGACTCCTGCACGAATTGTTCAACTTCATTGTATGGTCTATTCCCATAGTTTCATGATAATCCATGATGATAATGCTCGAGCCACAGATTCATGCCTCTTATACTTTACTGGTAAACTGGACCATGCATATGGAGGATTGAAAAACCGGACTGCTAGATATCTAACTCCAGAATGCAAAACTGTGTAGGCGAATTCTTTCACAATAAAATCGTTAAAGAGTGTTTGGAAACCTTGTATGTCTACGAGTATCTCCATGGCGACTAATGAAACAATGCTGCTGATATGAGAATTAAACCCCTCCCCCATCGCGTCTCCTAAAACGTCCTCCTGAAGACTCGACCCCTAACAAAAAATGTGGGGTTCGGTCAAGGATCGAAGGGTTTTGTAACGTAAAACACTCATAATTAACATATATATCGAATTGAATTTATAGACAGTGAAAGGAACTTTGGTTTACACCATGAGAGCCGGAACGAGTCAGCTCCCGCGACAACGGTATTAGATCATCCAATCGAGAATGTCCGAATTATTACGAATCATCGCGACGATGTCTTGCGACAAGGACAGCGATATATCGGCGACATGTGTCACGGTACGTAATTCGGTTGCTAAGCCGAGCTCGAAGACAATACATTGAAATAGTGTGAAATAAATATAAAAAGTAGCTTCGCTACAATACTCCCCTTCTGCAGCGAAAAAGGAAAAGATGACTATATACAATATATACAAAAGTATACGCATTAAACGGCATTGAATACGGTATACGTGACTCTAAAGAAAATGAATTTAATTATTGAGTGAATCTGGCGCGTTTTCTCGATGGTGATGGGGTTGAGTCCAACGATGATCTTGCGTCACTCGATGGAGCCCAAGATGATGACGTGCGTCTAGATGATCCTGGTTGCGGTGATGTTGCGGGTGTCGTACCAGGTGTCGGTTGCTGTGAAGACGGCAATAAGGTGTCGTCAGAACCGCTATTGGTACCAGACGAGTCGGTATTAGTTGTTTCGTCTTCAGCAATTGAATATACTGGTTTTAGACGGTCAATGGATACGACAGTTGCTTGACCATTCATCCAGATGACAAAATGTTTTTCGTGTCGCGATATGACACGATGTGGTCCCTCGTACGGTGAGGGAAATGCTTGATGTGCTGCATCTAAACGTACGAAAACGTGAGAACATGTGGCCAATTCTTTAAATATAAATACCTTATGCTGGCCATGCCGTATACCGGGAACTGCAGCGAGATCGGCGAAATGGTTCCTCAGTTTGTCGGTAATTGTTGCTCGCACTATGCCACTATTTGGAGCAGGAGCGAGGAATTCTCCTGATAGTCGAAGTGGCTCACCAAGAACGACATCGGCAGGCGTGGCGTCAAGGTCGTCTTTCCACGCTGCGCGAATATCAAGAAGCACGGTGGGGACAGTATCCACCCAATATGACTCTCATGACACCGTATTGCTGTTTCAATTTGGGGATGAAGACGTTCCACCATGCCGTTGGATTGTGGGTGAAACGCCGTCGTGTGAATGTCTCGGCTGCCTGTACGACGACTGAGAGCGTTGAACAGTTGACCCTCGAATTGTGTCCCTTGGTCTGTAGTGATGCAAAGTGGAACACCATAATGACAAATCCAGTTTGCATAGAGTACACTAGCGACAGTTTCAGCGGTAATGTCAGGAATTGGGAATGCTTCCGGAAAACGTGAAAATCTGTCGATTATTGTGAGGCAGTAACGGTATCCTTTGGACGGCACATATGGTCCAATGATGTCCACGTGAATGTGTTTGAAACGTCGTGTTCTTCCTCCAGGAAAGTCTTGAATCGGCGACGTCACGTGACACGATATTTTATTCTTCTGGCATGCGAGACATGCGCCAGCCCAAAGACGGCAATCTTTCTTCAAACTCGGTCAGACGAAACGCTGAGAGACTAGTTTGATTGATGCATTAGCCCCGCAATGACTCACGCTATGCAGAGCGTCAAAAATTCTCTTACGTAGCGGTGAGGGCATATAGGGGCGAATCAGCTGATCGTTAACATCACAGTAAATTGGAGTTGGACTATCCGGCGTGTTGATAGGTCGTAGTTGGAGGATGTCATTTGGATCTTGTAGACGCTGCTGAAGTTCGGCATCTGCTGCTTGCGCTTCGGCTAACTCTGCTGTCGAGATTGCTGGTGAAATGGCCTCGACTGGCGATAAGGCATCGGCGACAACGTTGTCCTTGCCTGCGACGTGTTGGATATCAGTCGAAAACTGACCGATAAAATCAAGGCGGCGGAACTGCCATGGCGTTGCCTTGTCTGGATTTGGTTTGAAATCATGCAACAGCGGCTTCTGATCTGTATAAATTGTTACATGACGGCCTTCGAAAATGTGTCTGAACTTACGAACTGCTGCGTAGATTGCATGAAGTTCTCTGTCCTATGGGCTGCGCTTTCTCAGGGAAGGTTGAAGCTTCTTACTGAGGAAGGCAAGCGGCTCCCAAATGGTATCTCTGCGCTACTGAAGAATGACACCAATGGCAAATTCAGGCGCGTCTGTAAATACGGCCCACGGAAATGACGTATCCGGGTAGACCAGCAACGTTGCGTCTTACAATTGTTTTCTTTCAACAACTCTTGGAGTCGTTGAAAGTGGCTTCTTCTTCTGGGGTCCACGGAACTGGATGAGAACCCTTGACATTTGGACCTTGAAGGCATTCGTGAAGAGGTGCCTGTGTCGTTGCAGCACCTTTAACCAATTTACGATAAAAATTAATCATACCGAGAAACTCACGTATCTTTTTGATCTTCTCCGGTCGTGGGAAATTGAGGATGACTTCAACTTTTTCTGGAAGCGGACGAATTCTGTGCGCCGATACACGATAACCGAGAAAGTCAACTTCTGATTATCCAAAATGGCATTTGGCGGTATTGATGACGATGCCATACTCTGCCAAGCGTGGAAATAGGATGTGAAGATGTTTTCGATGTTCTTCGAGGTCTTTGGAGGCAACTAAGATATCGTCAATATACGGAAAAACGAAATCTAGAGCTCGTGTTATTTCATCGATAAATCGTTGAAATGTCTGTACAGCATTTCGAAGTCCAAATGTCATGAATGGAAATTCGAATAAACCGAATGGTGTAATTATTGCTGTTTTGCAGATGTCATCAGATGCGACAGAAATCTGATTGAATGCACGAACGAGATCGACAGTCGAAAATATCTTTTTACCTGCGAGGTTAGCGGTAAAATCTTCAAGTACGTGAACAGGATATTTATCTGGTATCGTACGAGCGTTAAATCCACGGTAATCTCTACAGGGTCGCCAGTGGTCAGACTTTTTGGGCACCAGGTGTAGCGGCAAAGACCAGGATCTCTTCGAACGACGAGCAATACCCAGCTTCATGATCTTCTGAAATTCCTGTTGCGCGATACGTAATTTGTCTGGGGCAAGACAACGAGCTTTACTCGATACTGGTGGTCCAGGTGTTGTAGCAATATGATGGACCGTTGTGTGTTTAGTCAGTTGGAAAATTCCGACTGGTTTGGTTATTGACGGAAATTCGGCAAGAAGGTCGGTCCAAGACGAGTCGGTCGGTAAACTTTAATTGTTGAAACTATATTGGATAATGAGGCTGTACATGGCGTCGATAACCCAGTCGTTGAATCTAATAGGCGATTATTATTTAAATCCGGCAAAAGTCCAAAGTGCGTGAGAAAATCGGCAACAATGATGGGTTTTTCCACATCCGCAATGATGAAACTCCAAGTGAAATCCCTTTTGAGGCCGAAATTGAGTGAGAGGACAGTACAGCCGTATGCGTGTTCCATTTGCTGCATAGAGCATGTACTCCGTTGCCTTTTTCTTGCCTGGGACGAGCGTCTGTGGATATACGCACAAAGCTGCGCCGGTATTAATCAGGCACTTGACTTTTGTTGCAATTTCCGACACGAATAGGCGGTAAGAGCGGAAAACTGGATCGTTCACCGCCGCTAACGATTCGACGATTCGTTTCCCGATGGCATTAAACATGGAAGCGTGCATTGTTTGGCTTGGTCACCAAATTTGTAATGGTATCAGCATTTGTCAAATTTTTGATTTGATGTCCTTGAACGAGGCCTTGAACGCAAAAGCGAACGAGAATTTGAACGCGAATGCAAACGAGAACGTTGATTTTTGATTCCACTCACCAATTCTGAAATGCGAGCCTCGAGACGCGAAAATTTTTGTTCTAGAGCGGTAACGGCTGGATCGGCAACTGGAGAAATGGCAGTGATACTTGGTAATGACGATATCTCTAGTCATTTGTCTGCAAGTGCCGCCATTTTATCCAGGGTAGAATCTGCTTGCGTCGCCAGGATTGATTGTGTATTGGGCGGCAAGCGTGAAAGCCATTTTATTCTTAATATATTCTCTGGAATATTATCGACATGGGATTTTACATATCGTAAAAATTGTGAGGGCTTATGATCACCGAGAAACTCTTTGTCCAGGAGCTGGTGTAGTCTGGCTTCCTAGAAAGCGGTGAGTCTCTCCAAGAGGGCGTCCCTTAACACCTTGTGTTGAGTCTGAGCTGGTGGATTCAATATAATATCTTGGACCGCGGTTGCAGCAACGCTATCAAGATAAACGGCAGCCATGTAGAATTTGTCCAGTTCATCCACGATGTCGGCCAGGTGAAATTGCCCTTCGAGTTGAGCAAACCAGAGTTCACGACGCTCAGCGGAAAATGGTGCAGGGCGAACTATAAGGCGTCTCAACGCCTGAGTTGGGTCAGCTTCCTCACCAATTTTCACTAGATTTCACTACAAATGTTTAGAAGTGCACTAATCACGGTAAAAATTGTTCGTGATAATTTTCACGGTGCAGCACAACGTCTTTGGGTGCTCAGCGATGCACCAAGATGCACGAAAAATCACACGCGGTAACAAAAGCACGCGAAACGATAGGAACGCTGACGAGCACTATGCCAAAACCCAACGCTTCTCGAATGATCCACGAAAAACCACGCGACCGAAAATCACTTTAATTTTATCGAAAAATGATTGCACTATTTAACACGTTCATGCGGCAATTTTAATCGTCACGTTGAAGGAATCATGTCGGGGTCAATACTTGTGGGGTTCGGTGAAGGAAAGAAGGGTTTTATAACGTAAAACACTCGGAATTAACGTATATATCGAATTAAATTTATTTACAGCGAAAGTAACTTTAGTTTACACCATGAGAGCTGGAACGAGAGTCAGCTCCCGCGACAACGGTATTAGATCATCCGATCGAGGATGTCCGAATTTTTACGAATCGTCGCGAGGATGTCTTGCGACAAGGACAGCGATATATCAGTGATACGTGTCACGGTAGGAAATTCGGTTGCTAAGCCGAGCTCAAAAGCAATACATTGAAATGGTGTGAAATAAATATAAAAAGTAGCTTCGCTACAAAAAATAGCTTCCTAAATCTCATCTTAAAAACTGGGCCCCGAGAACTCGGCCCCGAAAACTCAACCCAAAAACCTCGGCTCCAAAACTGGGCACCGAAAACTCGGCCCCAAAACTCGGCTCTAAAACTCAGCCCCAAAAACTCGACCCCAAAACTCAGCCCCAAAAACTTAGCCCCAAAACTTGGCCCCGAAAACTCGGCCCCAAAAACTTGGCCCCAAAACTCAGCCCCGAAAACTCGGCTTCAAAAACTCGGCCCTTAAACCTCGACTGCAAATCTCGGCTATACATCTTGGCCCCAAAACTCGGTCCCAAACTCTCGGCTATAAAACTCGGTGACATATTTAAATACCTTAGCACATCAATATAACAACACAATAATACCCGAAGTCAAAATCACCATATGAAATTATTTTGGGTCCTAGTTTCGGATCCGATGCCAGCCACGTCCGCGTCGTGGGTCCTGGGTAACGCCAAGAGTTGGTAAGGCGTGAAATTTGAGTGCCTTACCATGCTCGTGAATTTATAGAAGTACTTATATTCAAATTAATTTTTAACGATTAATTGTCTTTAGAAGGAAGGTGGAGAAAAAGGGAGGTCCCGTTCATGTACCTGGTCATCCATATTATTATATGAGGTGTACCTAAGAGTTTAAATTCACAAACTGGCAACTTAGTCCCAACTTGGTAAGAAAGGTGGAGACCCATTGGGACCATTGGGGATCAATAGCATGGTGATGAAATGTCCTGGGATTTATTGTCCGTGGTGTTAATTGTTCTTGGAGTTTAGGTATGTAACCATTATGAGAGCTCAAATAATGATCTAACCCTGATTGTGTGCCTGATGGTAGGTTACAATTAAGGCCGGAGACTTCATTTACGAAAACGGCTATTATCAGAAGTTGTCTCCAAATAGGTGATTGAAGTGAGCGACAAGTAGGGTTGGGAAGAAATTGAAACATTGATGTTGGAATTTGCCATAATTCATTGATTGGAGGGTTATTTTGTTGACAGAGTGAGGAAAAGCGTTTGAACGTGAATTGGGTGTTTTGAAGAGGGTCAATGGGAGATCTCGGCAATTTCTTAAGGGTAACTTACCAGGGGAGCTATCGGGTTCTTTCAAGAGGGGATTAATGGAGGCCATGGTCCAGGGGAAATATTGGGGATCAGTTCCCAGGACAGCCCTCAGGGTCTTTTAAGGGAGGGGGGAGTGGTCAATGGAGGGTATGGACGAGGGGAGATCTCGGGAGGTTTTTGGGGAGTTTCTTTATAGTGGAGCTCTCGAGGTATTTTTAAGGGGGAAGGAGAGGGGGGTATGGTCAAGGGGAGATCGTGGAGGTTCTTTGGGGATAAGTCGGCAGGGCAGTTCTCCGGGTCTTTAGAGGGGGTGGGGAGGGNGGGTTTGAAGGGTATCTTTCCGCATGATCTCTCAGGGTCTTTCCAGGGGGGGGGTCGATGGTGATAAGGACAAGGGAAGATCTTAGGGTTTTATTGAGGGTAACTCTCCAGGGCAGCTCTAGGGCAGCTCCCAGGATCTTTCTAGGGATGGGGGTCATTGGGGGATATGGTCAAGAGGAACTTTCAGAGCCTTTCGAGGGGGTATTGATGAAAGGTATACTCGAGGGGAGATCTCGGAAGTTTTTTGGGATTGACTTTCCAGGGGAGCTCTGAGGGTCTTTCTGGAGTGGATTAATGAAGGGGATCGTCAAGGGCAGATCTCGGGTGATTTTGAAGATCACTTTTGGGGATAGCTCTCTGGATCTTTCTAGGATTTGTCAAGGAGTGTATGATGAAGGGGACATCCCGAGGGGTTCTTTGAGGTTACTTCCAGGGGTCAATAGGGGTGTGGTCAAGAGATCTCAAAACTATGGTTGGAACGAAATTCCGGAGAAATCTGGGGAACATTTCTCGAAGTAGGTTTGAGGGGATAACTAGGGGGATTTTTCTAGGGGGATCGCCGAGATTTTCACGGAACATTTTTCAGAGGAGTTTCTAGGGTATTTTCAGAGGAAATGGCTAAGAGGAGATTCCTGGGGTTCTTGGACGATATTTCACATTCGAAACATACAATCGAAAGATTGATTAGAAAAGTAGTTCGGGATTGTGCCCCAAGTTCTTCATCAACCCATGGATTGCAAATATTTTTCTTTTGTAAATATCTCAAAAAAATCCCGAGATCTCCCCTTGACTATGACCCTCATTAACGTGCCCGTCCCTCGGAAAACCCTGAGAGCTTCTCTGTAAAGATAATCCCAAAAAATCCCCGAGATCTCCCCTTGACCCTACCTCCCATTAATCCCCCCATTAATACCTCCCATTAATCCCCCCCCTAGAAAAACCCTGAGAAATCCCTTGGAAAGATACCCCCAGAAAACCCCCGAGATCCCACTTGACCATACCCCACATTGTCCCCCCCCCCTTAAACGACTCTCAGAGCTGCCCTGGAATGTTACCCTTGACCAGGCCCCCCATTGCCCCCCCCCCCCTCTTAACCCATTGAACAATGTAAGTCACCGAAGGTATCGGTGTGAGGAGAGTAGGGAGCCCCTTAACGTATCAGTGCGCCATAAGAAATCCTCAGCTGCGCACGCATACTACCACCAAATTCCGAAGAGTGGGATACTGTGAGGTTATTCAATGGCTTAAAAAAACCTGAGAGCTGCCCTGGAAAGTTATCCCCAAAAAACCTCAAAGAACTCCTCTTGACCTTATCCCCATCGACCCCCCCTGGAAAGACCCTGAGAGCTCATGCGAAAAGATACCCTCCAAAAACCCTCCGAGATCTCCCTACGATCATCCCCTACATTGACTCGCCACCCCCTCAAATGACCCGGAGAGCTGCCTTGGAGAGTGACCCCCAAAAAATCTCGATATCTCCCCTTGACCATACACACCACTGACCCCCACCCCCTCTAGAAAGATCCCGAGAGATGCACTGGGACCTTATCCCCAAGAAACCCCCAAGATCTCTCCTTGACCATACCCTCCATTGACCNACACCCAATTCACGTTCAAACGCTTTTCCTCACTCCGTCAACAAAATAACCCTCCAATCAATGAATTATGACAAATTCCAACATCAATGTTTCAATTTGTTCCTAACCCTACTTGTCGCTCATTTCAATCACCTATTTGGAGCCAACTTCTGATAATAGCCGTTTTCGTAAATGAAGTCTCCGGCCTTAGTTATAATATATGCATACTCTAATATATGATCCTAGCTTTACGGAATTCTTCAATAATGGAGATAATTTCTGTATGATTTTCAGCTACTTGCGAAGCTACAAGTAGTCGAAGGCGATCAATTAAGTTATTAGGATCATTCCAATGAACATAATTTGCTATATTAGGTTTCCAAGCTGTCATAGAGGGTCGAACCACATTTGTAATATATTTATTATATTGTTCACGTCTCTCATGTCGAATACCACAACGTGATTTATGAATGTTTGGATGCATACTGGTTGCAGGTTCAGAATTTTTATAAGCTACAATGTTACTATTGTTGATCACATTTTCATTTCGGGTTGTTCGGGACAAGTCTTCAAGTGCAGAGGCATGGCTTTCAATATCATTCACAGCATTATCAGCAGGCTCTACTCAATTTCAACATTTGGTGTTTCTGTTTGATCGATTCTCTTGCGACGAAAATATGATGTGAAATTTTCCGCTGTTCAAGTGATTCCAGTGGTATAGTGATATGTTGGTGACTGAACCCAAATGGTTTCATATGTTGCATAGCCTGATTGGAATTCCTACCAAAGAAATGTCTTTCTGGTGCGTGTATGTACGAATTAGGTGGGAGTAATTCACTGACAAATTTCCAACTACCTGAAATATCATTATGATAACTTTCTTCCATTTTTTGGGTTTTATGTTGAACATTTCGCGCTTTTATCCCTTGACCGATATGTTTGTCGTTATGATCTGTCTCTTTGAAAATTTTCCCTGAGGGAAGCTTACAATTAGTATGCACTCTGGCGGGGCAAAATTTGTTGCGGCACCTCCATATGATTTTGCCTTCTTTTTCGCGATGTATCGACAACGAGTGCCCCTGGTGAATAAGCAGCAGACTACTACGTTGGCTGTGTGTAAATTTCAAATTCATGTTCATTTGTTGCGATACAACTCATCCAATTGTTGGCATTACACTGAACTGATGGATCAGTTGACATTGACATTTGGGGCCGAGTTTTGGGGTTCAGTTTTATAGCCGAGATTTGGGGCCAAGTTTTATAGCCGAGATTTGGGGCCGAGTTTTTGGGGCCGAGTTTTAAGAGTCAAGTTTTTGGGGCCGAGTTTTTGGGGCCGAGTTTTTGAGGCCAAGTTTTCGGTGCCCAGTTTTTAAGATAAGATTTAGGAAGCTATTTTTTGTTAGGGGTCGAGTCTTCAGGAGGATCTTTTAGCAGCCGCGATGGGGGAGGGGTTTAATTCTAATATCAGCAGCATTGTTTCATCAGTCGCCATGGAGATACTCGTAGACATACAAGGTTTCCAAACGCTCTTTAACGATTTTATCGTGAAAAACTTTGCATACACAGTTTTGCATTCTGGAGTTAGATATCTAGCAGTCCGGTTTTTCAAACCTCCATATGCATGGTTCAATTTACCAGTAAAGTATAGGAGGCATGAATCTGTGGCTCGAGCATTATCGTCATGCATTATCATGGAACTATGGGAATAGACCATACGATGAATTTGAAGAATTCGTGCAGGAGTCGTAAAAATTATATGAGACGTGAAGCTAAAAAAGATTGGTTGAAAAATATCTCCGGACTTGTACTGGCACCACTAGTACTTAATATTGAGGAATGTTATGATGAATGTCCGCCACTCACTAAATTCAAAGAATTACCAGCTTATACTTGTCCTTTCCATCGTTATACAGAAAACAAAGCATGTGCTGTAAAAAATGTAGAACTCGTCAAGAACTGGATGATGAATGAAAAAATTTTGCGATCGACCGATCGATCCATCAATGTTTACTATGAATTGAAGATGTAATGTCCTGAGTAAGAGTCCAGCGTCGAAGGACTAATTTTGAATTAATTTAGAAAAGGGAAAATACATGTGAGAATCATAAGAAAACGATAAATGGAAGATTTATCCGTTTTCAGATTTATTTATTTATAGCACGACGCTTACAGTCCCATTAGTGTATAATAATTAAAAAGAGTTTTCGATTGATTTAATTAAATCTTGATTTATTTATATTTCTTTTAAGTTCACATGAAATGATTTACGGTGAATTATCGACTTGAATCACTTCAGCCGAGACAGATTTAAGATTAGATTCCACGGTTTTACAGTTGAAGTTTGTTTTACAATTTTATCCTGTTCTATATTTTAGAAATGAGAATTGAAAAATCCCGGAAAGAGTCTGGATTGGCTTCACAGCTCTCTCGAGTAGACGGTTGAATTTAAGGTTTTCCGAGACTTGATTTCGACTCAGTAATTTAATCTAAAAGTTGCAGTAACACGATCGATTTAAGGGATTATGATTCCCAGATAACGCTCAATGCTTAACGCATATTGAATCAGCGTCACACGTCACCATATCTACCGAAAAACCAAAAGGATAATTTCCCAGAGAAAACAATGTCGGATCCAGATTTTTGTTTCTTCACTTGGTAAACCCCCTAATCTAGGTTGGATATTACACAAATCTAACGCGAAGAAGATAAGACTGGGAAAGTTCTTAAAGGTTGGAAAACCCCCTTTAAGACTTGACCTTTCCAGAACGCGGAGCGATGAACGACTGATTTTAATAATGCTTTTGATTTGGGATTGTGCAATATAGGATTTCGGTGATGACAAATTTTCGATGTCATTGACCACCCAAAGTTGACACGGTGACGAGCGACGCTCAGTATTTATTGAAAAATCGCGCAGCAGCCTTTTTCTGCTGACGCGATGTTCGATTGTTCGAGAATTGCCAGCAGATTGAGAGCGCTTCGTCAATAATGGAGGATTACTGAATAATATTATGAAAATATCATCGTATGTCAGTTATCGCTTGTTAAGGTATAGAAAATAAAAAGTCTGACACCAGAAGTGGTATGATAATTGGTGCGATGATAAACTCGTATTGAAATGATTCCAACTGAAAACCTTTTGATTAAAGCAAAATCAATCAATAACTTAACAAAATTATTTCGGACATCACCAAGAATTTAAAGTTAATGGATTGTGCGGATATTGCACATCCGCAGCATCCAATGTTGATCAGGTTTGGGAAAAGTTGACTGATGCCATGCGCAAACTTGAGGTATCCTAGTCCGATGACGCGATCACAATACACTTCATAAATAGCTTCAAATACGTCCTTAGTTCTATGCGGTGTAGCACCATCTTGCATAAAATAATAGTTCTTAACCAATCCTCTTCTTTTAGTCCAAGGGAAAAATTTAATTTGTAGCATTTCTCGATAACTATTGCCTCGAAAGGTCCTTTCTATGAATTCTAAGTGTATTGTTTTGATTGAAATAGCTGCCCAAACAGTCACTTTAACAGTCTGAAGACTTTGCCTCAGATGAGTGTGGATTTTCGCGACCCCAAAAACGGTAATTTTGTTTATTTACGTATCCATTTAAATAAAAGTATGCTTCGTCTGTGAAGATTATGTGATTTATGTCGATCTCATCATTTTCAAATTTCTGTGTCCTAATTTTACAAAACTCAATTCTTTTTTTTTGAAATCTTCTGTGAGCAACTGATGGGTCGTAATTTTGTAAGGGTGGAGGAAATTCTTCTTATTAATCTCAGTATCTCTCGGTTCAGTTTCAAAGGTGCCGCTGCTTTTCGTATCGAATCCGTTGGATTATTCTTGAAATGTTCTTCGATCTTGGCAATCGTATCTTCTGTTGTAACTGAGTGTGATGGACCAGGAAGATCATGACGACGGTCCTCAAGAGTACGATACTTGATGAAATTATCAATTACTCTGGGAGAGAAAGTAATAAATACTTGAAAGTTTTAGTCAAAAGTGAGGTTATACGATGAAGTCTGATAATTTTCTTTTATTCTCACCTTCTGAGGGTGTATTGACAGGCTACTTTTTTACTTCCAAATTTGGTACGAAAGCCTCTATATGCTTCAGTATAGTTTTTACCTCTAGTATAAAAGCACTCGATAAGATATACTTTTTCTTCATTTGTAAGGTTACTCATTTTGAAGTACGCGTAGTGCTTCTTGTAGCGTCTCAATAGAAACTGACAACACTCTAGTATATATCTAACGGACCTAACCTTCCGGGTCTCAGTAGGAAGTGAAGACATGTGAGTATACTTTAGGGAACTTTCCAAAAAAAATAAAAAATTCTAAGAGAATTAGAATTTAGAGAGAAATTTTTCATTAATAAGAAAAAATTGAAATGAAAATATTGTTTATTTATTTGTTTCTTTGTCCATCCTCAAAATAGTTTAGGTTTCCACTTTTTTCTCTGGAGCTGTTGGCCTCAAGAATTCACCGAGGATGAAGTTGTTGTATCGACCACCCAAGTATTTTAGCTACATTTTACCATCTAACACGAGTGACTGCAAATTCTGCCACTGCTCCGGTTGGTTGTTCAAATAATTTGATGCTCTATTGGTTGCAAAGACTGCATGTTTACCATCCAAATGAAAAAGTACGCTCTCCGCGAATTTTGTTCTCGGTTTGTAAACTGCAGTGATGCTGCACACCTTATTTGACTCCAATTCTGACATCTTCAGCAAAGGAAGCGTCTTTCAGTAGACGTTTCAATCAATTTTTTATCACTTGTTACTGGCGTATGGACTCTCTCTTGAATGCTGATTGTTGACGTCGAATGGAGGAACTCTTCTTGAGCGGAGGAAAAAGTAAACTGATGCTATGCTCTCGAACTTGAGAGGTTATATAGTGAATTACCCCACTCTAATGAACCATTTATGTCGCGCCGTGCAATAAGTCGAGTTTATCGCACGCTGCGCTTCGCGCAGCCTGCTCAAAACTCGACTTCTGCACGACTTGACATAAAATATTATAGAGCACTCGGTAATAAATTTCGTTTTCAATGAATATCTGTTCAGACCTCGCCTTCGGCTCGGTCGGTAAACTACACATCCGTTGAAAACGAAATTTGTGCCCTTGTACTCTAATGTACTATTTTTGAGGGTTTATGTGTGCATGTTTTCTTGAAATTTTTTTATTAGGGAGAGCGGGCGGGAGAGGGTGTGGGCATATTCGATCGTCTGTTCGCAACCATCTATTGTGGTGAGTATTTTTCTCTGAATTGTATATCCAAAATTATATTCGTGAGTTTTTTTTCGGAACCGTCCACTGTAAACGCACATGTTTTTCAATGAAATTCCGGGAAAAATCACATTCGATCCTGTAGATTGCTCTTTGACTTTTTCAGGAATGAGTCAAAATTGAAAGTTTTCATGTTCTTAATTTCTCTCTGCGATGACTCATATTTTCCCGAATGGAATTCCAGGAATCTCAAGGACAACCATGAAAAATGATTAGTAGATCAGTTGTGAGATTTCTTATCTTTTCTTGGAATTGCATTAAAATTGACATTTACTGATTTATGACTTTAAGCCTCTGCTGCGATGACTCATGTTACTTCCAACTGGAATTTCAGGAATGTTGATAACAATCAATTAATTAGCCACCCACTACCCACTCACGGGAGAACTTTGTGATCCTCTGCCAGAGCGTTGAGCTGGAAAAACCGCAAATTAATTCCGCGAATTATTAATTAATTAAATAAAAATCTACCTCCACGCGAAAGACTCTTCGGACTCCTCGCCAACAGACCCGTCTCAGAGTATTGAGCTCGAAAAACCGCGAATCAAATTCACCAATTAAATCATTAATCAATTAACCACCCACCACCCACTCGTGGAAAACACCTCAACAACAGACTCTTATGAATTGATGTCACCAATAAACTAATTAATTGATCAACTGATTAATTATTTACTTAATTAATTAGCCACCCACTTACGATAGATCCCTCACCAAGAGACTCTTATGAACCTTGCCATAAAGGATGAGGGCGAAAATCCACGAATTGATGTCGCAAATAAACTAATTAATGAATAAATAAATTGATTGATTAACTAGCCACCCATCACTCACTCGCGGGGTGGACCCTTCCCCAACAGGCCCTTCAAAAAACGGTGGTCTGGAGAACCGGCGAATTATACCCGCGAATTAATTTCGCGAATCGACTGATTAATTAATCGATTAATTAATTAGCCAACCACCACCCACTCGCGGGAGACTCTCGTCAACTGACCCTCGTGACCCTTCCCATAACGTTAGTCTGAAGAATCCGCGAATTAAGCCCGTGAATTAATCCTGCGGATTGATTAATTAATCAATCAATTAATTAGCCACCCAGCACCCACTCACGGGAGACCCTCGTGACCGTTCCCAAATCGTTGGCCCAGAACCGGCCTTATATATCTACTTCTAGACATGTTGACATAGTTGAGAAAGCCATTAAATATATTGGTTTTTATGGTTAATGACGAAACAGATGTAAATCGATCTGATAATAATTCAGATGTTATGACAAAAGATATTGTCGATGTCGAGAGTAAGAGTGAATCGATGTATGAAACAGCTGAGTCTCATGGAGAAATTCAAAATGAAGTGATTGAACAAAAACAATTGAGAAGGTCACCTAGAAAAAGGAAACCAAATCCAAATTATACTGATGATTATCTGCGTTATTCTGTAGATGTTAACTGCTGTGACGTAAATGATCCTCATACATTCGAAGAGGCGATTGAAAGTGGAGATTGAGAAAAATGGAAATGAACTCTGGTTAACGAAATGAGTAGTATTAAAAAGAATGAAACCTGGGTATTAGTTGATAAATCTGAAGACAAAAGGATAATGGACGTTAAATGGATTTATAAAAAGAAATCATCAGATGTTTTCAAAGCTAGGTTAGTAGTCAGAGGTTATCAACAGATTGATTAAGTAGAAAATACGTACTTTCTAGTAGCTAAAACGGAAACATTGAAAATTTTACTGTCTTATTGTTGTGAAAGAGAGATAAAGATTGAACAGATAGTCTAGTCAATCTGGCTGATGAAAGTATGGTACGGTCGAAAAAATTCAGATGCCAATGAAAAAATTCTAATCGATCCGTAAATATTGGGTCTGTGAATATGACTCCCCCCTTTTTTGTTCAAATAAAACACATTTGCTTGTTTAGAAAATTAAAAAAAAGTTTATTGAAAGTATGCTCCATCTGCAGCTACAGCCTTCGCCTATCTTTCAGGTAATTTACGTATTCCTTGCCAGAAGAAAGCCTGGTCTTTTGAGCTGATCCAATTATCAAGCCAAATTTTGATACTTTCGTATGAAGTGAACCGTTCTCCCGTAAGATTTGACTGCAGTGTTCGGAATAAGTGGTAATCCGAAGGAGCTATGTCTGGCGAATATGGCGGGTGAAGTAGCACTTCCCAGTCCTGTCCATCTAAATATCTTTTCACAACTTGGGCGGTATGCGGTTTGGCATTGTCATGGTGAAGAATTAATTTACTGTGCCTATTCCCTCATTCTGGTCGTTTTTCTTCTATGGCTCGCTTCAAACGCATTAGTTATCGTCGGTAAACTTCTTCATTAATAGTTTGAGAGGATTCGAGGAACTCATAATATACAAAACCTCTCTGATCCCACCAAATGCAAAGCATAATCTTGGCACTGTGAATATTTCTTTTTGGCTAGGATGGGCCGGGTTCACCTGGCTTCACATAAGCTTTTTGGCGTTTAGGATTCTTATAATATATCAATTTTTAATCTCCTGTAACTATTCGATGCAAAAATACTTTTCTTTGCTGTCTTTGAAGTAGCATTTCACAAATTGTTTTTCGACGTTCCATGTCTCTTTCTTTCAATTCATATGGAACCCAGTAACCAACTTTTTGAACCATTCCCATTGCTTTTAAACGTTTTGCAACAGTTGATCGTTCAACATTTAATGCTGCAGCCACTTCTGATTGAGTTTGGCAAGAATCCTCTACCAATAATGCCTCCAATTCAGCATCTTCAAATTTTTTTGGTGGTTTTCCATGTTCTCTGTCCTCAGTGCCAAAATCATTATTTTGAAATCGTCGAAGCCATTCCTTGCAAGTTCTATTAGATGGAGCATGCTCACCGTAAATCTCCACAAGCAAACGATGAGTTTCCGCTACACTTTTTTTTCAATATAATAGTGTAATAACACTCCCCGCAATTGATGTTTACTTAGAGCGAAAACCGACATTGTCACGGAGGTAAAAACACTTGTTGCTTAAATTTCAACCAAATATCTCGTAGTGCGTTTGACAGCCGATATGAAGTACTATCGAATGCAAGTGTTGCCATTTATTAGCGCACGTCAGCAATACTAAAAACGACATCTGTTGGGAAAGGGCGGAGTCATATTCACACACCTAATATGTCCTAAACAACATATCAAAATGTTTTATCATAGTTTCAACCCGCAGGTAATCAAATTAATTGAAAACTATCGACTTTATGTGGCGCAACATCAAGAACTTTAACTGTGCAACTTTAACTCATTCAATTGACCAGAAAAAAATATCAACTTATAGAGAGAGAATTTCTTTACAAAGTTGCACTAAAAGCAACGATCTCGGATAAATAATTGCTACGTAAAAAAATCCTGAAGTTTTTTAACCTTAAATGATGCTCAATAATAAACACGCGCGATGCGCAGTAGGTTTGAACGCGTTGCGTGTTGTCATACATATTTATCTGATTATCATATCGATTACTATGCAGATGAATGCAAAAAACACCGTTTAATATTGTTTCTAACTATTTCACTAATTAAATTAAAATTTCTTTATGAATGAGAATTTCGAGAAGCCCTAGTTCAAATCTACCGCGCGTTGCGCGTGTTTGATTGAGTTACCCACGCCGAAAAGGGGCGGGTCGCGGAGCTTCATGTTGAAAGTCTTCGGTGGATCTAGGGACTCATTGAGCGACTTTAGTTATATAATGGGATATGTTAAAAAGTGGGAAAAATCCCGGACCCAATCATTTTTACCCCGTACTTCCATGGAAAACGTCGTTTTTCATGTTTCTACCTTTAATACGTTCCTCGTTCCCCAATTTTATCCGATTTGATTTTTTTTTTCAAAATGTTTGTGAGACTCCAAAAAACAAAGTTAAGCTTCCGTTTTACGATCCATTATATACATCATGAAAAAATAAAAAAAACGAAAAAACCGAAAAAAAGGGTTTTCCCTTCTGATTGTCTTTGCATTATACCTGAAACGTCTTTATTTTGAATAGGTCACGATCAGAAGGAAAACCCCCTATTTTTTATTTTTTCTGTTTTTTTCGGTTTTTTTCGATTTTTTTCATGATCTGGATGGATCGTAAAATGGAAGCCTAACTTTGTTCTTAGGAGTTTCATGAACATTTTGAAAAACAAAAAAAAATCAAATCGGGTCAAAATTGGGGAACGAGGAACGTTTTACAGTAGACTCCCGTTAACTGTCGCTCGTCGGGACCAACATCGATCGCAGTTCCGCGAAAGCGACACTTAAAAACGGTCTCCACTCCGCGCACCGATTCCCCAAAATGTAAAGGGACTAGTGGCAATATGCATGTGGAGAGGGGATTTATTTTATTCGTGTTCTTCTCGTTTAGTTTATGGAGATAAAAACAACTGAGCGCGTGACACAATTGTCAAAATTTGTCAGATTGTAGGCCTTAATGAGGACTAACTCCGTGCACAATTTCAGCCCGATCGGTCAAGTAATTTTTGAGAGAAAGCGATTCGTTTTTAAATGGTTTTTCACGAATATCTTTAAAATTATTAGAACGATTTTTATTTTTTTTTTCAAAATATTCGTCTCGATGTCTTCTACCTAGATCAATAAAAACATGTATACCCGTCCATATAAAGTTTTTGAGATATTTCCCCTTTTCTATTTTTTCATGAAAATCCTTGTATACACACTGACATATGCAAAAATCGAGATATCAACTTAAAATTTGAACAGAATCTTCTTCCTATAATAACAAAGGTTCCTATTGAAGACGGGCTCAATCGCACCAGTAGTTTCGGCGACATTCAATTTTTTCTGAAAATTTATTACGTTGAATATCTTTAAAACTTCGCAAACGATTCCACTTTTTTTTTCAAAATATTCGTCTTGATGTCCTCTACCTAGTTCAATCAAAACATCTATACCTGTTCATACAAAGTGTTCGAGATATTCCCCTTTTGCTGTTTTTCCATTAAAATCCTTGTACGCGCACTAACATGTGTAAAAATCGATATATCAACTATTTAATCTTTCATATCAATCTATTTTATCAAAGGGTTAAATATCTCCTTCTAAATACCCTGTAGAATATGATTGCGTGTATATGCCTATCACATCAGGCACGAAGAATGGATCCATTCGGAAGCTTACTACCCTTGGAATTGGTAGAAATGAAAAGAAGAAAAAGACTAATATAATAACGCAAAAAGAAACGGTCGCATGCCTTCTGTCGAATAGGCTCGAACCCCTGCTTGTTTTACGTAGCAATTATGTATCCGAGATCATTGTTTTTTAGTGCAAGTTTGTAGAGGAATTCTCTCTCTACAAGTTGATATTTTTTTCTCGTCAATTGAATGCCTTAAAATTGCACAGTTGAAGTTCTTGGCATTACGTCACATAAAGTCGATAGTTTTTAATTAATTTGAATACCTGCCGATTGAAACTATGATTAAATTTTGATGTGGTGTTCAGGACATTTTTACGGATCGATTGGAATTTTTTTCATTGGCAGCTGAATTTTTCCGACCTCAACATCTAAATTGACTGGACTAAGATGGATGTAGAGACAGCTTTTTTAAATGGTAAGATTACTTCAAAAGTCTATATAAATCAACCATTATGGTATCAAGATTGTTCAGAGAAAGTATATAAACTACGTAAATCACTTTATGGATTAAGAGAGTGTCCCAGATCTTGGTATGAATGTTTTCACGAGTTTATGATTCAGCTAAAATTTGAGAGAAGCAGATATGACTATTGTGTTTACGTGAGAAATGATGGAGAAGATTCTGTATATATCTTAATTTTCGTTGATGATTCATGGATCTGTGGAAGAGATATTTTAAAAGTACAAGAATTGAAGAGGAAACTTGCAAGTCATTTCAGGATGAAAGATATGGGCCAAATCAGTAATTATATAAGTATTCATATCAAATACGATCTTAAGAATAATGCGATGACATTCAAGATTAGTTAGCAGAAGAACTGAATACACAAGCGAAGTACAGGAATTTCATAAAGGAATTACTTTACATAAGTACAAGAACGAGACCAGACACTGCATTTTGTGTTAACTACTTAAGTCGATTCCAGAGTAGTTACGATGAAACACATTTTAAATATGCCATGAGAGTATTGAAGTATTTGTATCTGACAAAAGATTTGAAGTTGACTTACACAACATCGGAGAGAAATGATATTTTATATGGTATGCTATACTGAGAAAAAAAATGTCTAATATCTGGAACATTTTCTTGAGAGAAGTAAATTATTTTCAATGGCTTAAATCTCAGAATGTGTACACTTCACGGAACTCGAATAAATTTTCATTCATCACTATCGTTCCGCGTTACGTCATGACTATTGTACATATTGCAATATTGGAAGTGCATAACGAAAAAATCATGAAAAAAATAAATACTAGAAGACTGACGATACTTCTACGCGATTTAAGTAAGTTTATTTGCGACAAAATCATACTTGAGTACAAGAATATTTTAAAGCATGAGGCCTTTCACGGGTCATGTGAGTTGAGATGCCTAAGAGAATTAAGCAATTGAAGAAAATTTACTTGTCTCAAGAAAATAGGTTTCAGATATTGGAAATTTTTTTTCTCAGTGTAGATTCAAACTGGGCAGGAGATATCATGGATACGACGTCTACCTCAGGATATGTAATCAGATTATTTAGTAATATCGTCAATTGGAAATCACGAAAAAAAAGTCTGTTACGAAATCGTCTACAGAAGCTGAGTATGTTCTGCTATTGGAAGCACTCACTGAAGTTAAATTTATAAGAGGATTGTTAAATAAAGTCCTGGGAGTTGAGTTTAATGAGCCAAATAAATTTTATGAAGATAATTCTGGATTTGTATCGATCGCTAAAAGTGGGAATCTGTCGAAGAGTCTAGATATATTGAAGTGCAGTATCACAATGTTTGTAATAACTATGAGAAAGGATATATTGATATCAATATACGCGGTAGCGTATCGGCCAAAAAAAGTTTTGACCGACTGAGCAAAACATCAGGCCGAGAGCACCGCGTATCTATACACGACAGAACTTCCCCCTCCATTACCTCTAAATGATTTACATTCGGTATAATGAAAACGAGACGACAAATCGGGAAAGTGTCGTTAGTTATTGTGGGATACTCGGGAATGTTGGACGGGTTGATGAAATTATAACACGCGTTATAAGAGTAGAAATCGAATGGAATTTATTCACAGCGAATGTATCGATGTTTACACCTTGAGAGCTATGACGAATCTGTCTCTCGCGACGATATAGGCAATGAGATCATCCGATCGAGGGTGCCCGAAATATAACGAATCGTCACGAGGTGACGTAGTCAGGTATTCGGCTGCTAAGCCGGTGCGAATACAATATAGTGAAATAATTCGAACGATAAATAAGTAGCTTCGCTACAATACTCCCCTTCTGTGTCGGAAAGAAAGGGAGTTAGCTATGTACAATATATACAATATAGGCAATGTATACGCGTTAAAATGGCACTAAAAACGGTATACGTGATTTGAAAAAAAAAATGAATATTGAGTGAGTTTATTGACTGAACCTGATGCGTTTTCGTACTGGTCGAGGAGTTGAGTCCAAAGATGATCTTGCCTCACTCGATGGAGCCCAAGATGATGATCTACGTCTAGATGGTCCAGGTTGCGGTAAGGCATCTGGTGTCGTACCAGGGGTCGATTGTTCTGACGGCGGTAATAGAGTGTCGTCTGGATCGTTGTCGTCATGCGGTAAGTCAGCGTCGGCTGCTTCGTCTTCGGCAATGGAAAATACTGGCTTCAGACGGTCAATGGATACGACAGTTTCTTGACCATTGATCCAGACGACGAAATGCTTCTCGTGTCGCGATATGACGCGATGTGGTCCTTCGTACGGTGGCGTAAATGCATGATGAGCAGCATCTAATCGGACAAAAACGTGCGAACATGAGGCGAGTTCTTTAAATACGAATACCTTGCGTTGGCCGTGTCGTGTGCCGGGAACTGGAGCGAGCTCAGCGAAGTGGTTTCTGAGTCTGTCGGCAATCGTTACTGCCGGTAGGCCATTGTTCGGAGCAGGAGCGAGAAATTCTCCTGGTAATCGAAGTGGCTCTCCAAATACGATATCGGCAGATGTGGCGTTAAGATCGTCTTTCCACGCTGAACGAATTCCAAAAAGCANGCGTTTTCGTACTGGTCGAGGAGTTGAGTCCAAAGATGATCTTGCCTCACTCGATGGAGCCCAAGATGATGATCTACGTCTAGATGGTCCAGGTTGCGGTAAGGCATCTGGTGTCGTACCAGGGGTCGATTGTTCTGACGGCGGTAATAGAGTGTCGTCTGGATCGTTGTCGTCATGCGGTAAGTCAGCGTCGGCTGCTTCGTCTTCGGCAATGGAAAATACTGGCTTCAGACGGTCAATGGATACGACAGTTTCTTGACCATTGATCNGCTATGCAGAGTGTCAAAAACTCTCTTACGTAGCGGTAATGGTACATAGGGACAAATCAGCTGATCGTTGACGTCACAGTAAATTTGAGTTGGACTCACTGGCATGTTGATAGGTCGTAGTTGAAGGACGCCATTCGGGTCTTGCAGACGTTCTTGGAGTTCGGCATCTGCTGCTTGTGCCTGTGCTAGTTNAAAAGTCCAAAATGCGCGAGAAAATCTGCGCCGATAATTGGCTTTTCGACATCCGCAATAGTGAAACGCCAGGAAAAATCCCTTCTGAGGCCGAAATTGAGCAAGAGGACAGTACAGCCGTATGTGTGTATCCGTGTGCCATTTACTGCGTACAACATGTACTCCGTTGCCTTATTTTTGCCAGGGAAAAGCGTTNTGGTCGGGAGGGTATCTACCCAATGAGGAATCTCGTGACACTGTATTGCTGCTTTGATTTGGCGATGTAGACGTTCCACCATGCCGTTAGCTTGCGGGTGAAACGCCGTCGTGCGAATATGTCTGCTGCCTGTACGTCGAGCGAGAGCGTTGAAGAGTTGGCTCTCGAATTGTGTCCCTTGATCTGTCGTGATCCGAAGCGGAACGCCATAACGACAAAT